>NC_063434.1:7677512-7977512 GCF_020379485.1 Brassica napus | reverse complement strand
GGATGACCAAGACGTCGTCGTCTGATCTTGTTGTATGCTATATTTAGGATGTTTTCATCGGTGGTCTTGATAGACCTTGTTGTTGTACTTTAAAACTCTTTCTACTTTGTGTTTCTTGTCAGTATTTGCAACCCTTAAGCGATTTTACTTATCTGTTGTGTTTTGAAACATCAGATTTTCATATTCTTAATTTTTGCAAATAGACAAGTGATGAACCGGTAATTGGTTTTACTCGGCTGTCATCATGTTTCGTTTTGGAGTTGTCCAAAAGTCGATAACAAAGAATTGAGTATAAGAGTGAAAGGTCCTTCTGTCCGTTTCCTCAGTGACAATTAAGCAATCGGGTAGCTAGGCCGTTACATTTTAGTCGAGAAAAGGCAAAGATTCACTCTGTTTAGTCGGTTCAATGCTTAGGCATAGGTGAATCGTGACTGTTAAGGTCCTGGAGCCAAGTGTCTGATCAGGACATAGCTGCGAGCAAAGGAGTGTGAGTGTCCGCGTATCCTCTGCTGGAGGCACGGGAACCACGATGTGAAAGTCATTGTTTATTCAATTGAGACCTAGGTAAGGTTTTGACTTTGTTTTTGTTACAGCTGGACCTGTTAAGGCTGCCTACGTACCTCGGTTGAGGATCAAGCCATTCGTAGTTCGTTTTTCCCGAGTAAAAGTGACTGTGAGTGGTGCATTTACTCGGTCGAGTAGAAGTGACTACGGGGGTGCATCTACTCTGTTTTTTTTGTTACAGCTGGACCTGTTAAGGCTGCCTACGTACCTCGGTTGAGGATCAAGCCATCCGTAGTTCGTTTTTCTCCCGAGTAAAAGTGGCCGTGAGGGGCGCATTTACTCGGTCGAGTAGAAGTGACCACGGGGGTGCATCTACTCGGTTTTTTTTTTTTTTTTTTTTAGGCGTAAATACTTCTACGAGTAGAAACGTCGTAGATGCATTGAGTTCCATGATCGCGGGACTTCTTCTCCGCGCGAGGTTTGGAGCCGGTATACGCCAGGTTTAACAACTTTGATGATTTTGTAAGGTCCTTCCCACCTGGCGCCGAGTTTACCGGCGTTAAGCTCTTTAGTGTTTTCAAACACTTTGCGCATGACGAGATCACCGAGTTCTAAAGGTCGGGCCCGGACCTTTTTGTTATAGTAGCTCTCAATCTGATGTTGGTAATTCTGGATGCGCAGTAGGGCTTGATCTCTCCGTTCTTCTATCTCATCGAGGGCGTCGAGTAGCATCTCCTTGTTTAGCTCGACGTATTGAGGCATTTTGGAACGTCTGAGGCTTGAAACGTTAACTTCTGCAGGAGCCATGGCTTCAACACCGTAAGCGAGAGAGAAGGGTGTCGATTTAGTCGATCCTCGTGGAGTCGTGCGATGGCTCCATAGGACTCCGTCGAGTTCGTCAGCCCAGTGACCTTTTTTGAGGTCTAGACGCTTTTTAATGCCGTCGATGATGAGTTTGTTGGAGGATTCGGCTTGGCCATTACCTTGCGGGTAACGTGGAGTGGACGGGCTTAGCCGAATGTTCCACTTGCTACAGAATTCCTTAAAGTTGCCTGACATGAACTGTGACCCGTTGTCGGTGACGATCTCGTAGGGCAGTCCGTGGCGGCAAATAATGTTTTTCCAGACGAAGCCGCGGACTTCTTTGTCTGTGACTTGAGCGTATGCTTCAGCTTCGATCCATTTGGTGAAGTAGTCGGTGAGGACGAGGATGAAGCGTCTTTGGCGGGAACAGGGGAGTGGTCCTATGATGTCCATTGCCCATCGCATGAACGGGTAGGGAGCAGTGGTTGTTCGCAACAGTTCGGTTGGACAATGGATGCTGGGTGCGTGCCGTTGGCACTTGTCACAGCTTCTCGCATAAGACTCGCAATCCGCGTTCATTGTTGGCCAGAAGAAGCCTAAGCTCCTTACTTTTATTGCTAACGCGCGTCCGCCTGAATGATTTCCACCGGCGCCTTCATGCGTTTCCGCCATAACCCTTGCTGTCTCGTCGCCATGGATGCATTTTAAGAGCACCTTACTCGCAGTCCATCTGTGCAGTTCATTGTCGAGAACAACGTAATGAGCGCTGCGGGTTTTTAGCCGGCGAGCTGCCCATTTTTCTGCTGGGAGTTCCCCTTTCGAGAGGTAGTCGATGAATTCAGTTCTCCAGTCAGGGCCAAACCCATCGTCGTCTGGAGTGGCGGGTTCAACGACTTGGGCGATGAGGGTTTGATCGATTAGGACGTCGATGCTCGGTTTCTCGATACGATGTATCGGGATGGTTCTTTTCACTTGATCACGAAGCTTGCTGCCAAGGGCGGCGAGGGCATCGGCGCAGACGTTCTCGCCTCTCGGAACTTTGATGAGTTCGAAGAATTCGAACTCTGCTGCCAGGCTTTGCACTATTTTGAGATAGGCGTCCATTCGATCGTTGCGGGCGTCGTAGTCGCCACTGAACTGACTGGCGACTAACTGGGAGTCGCAATAAGCGCTTAGTCGTTTAGCTTTGACGGCTTTTGCTAAGCGGAGTCCTGCGATCAGAGATTCATATTCTGCCTCGTTGTTTGACGCGGGGAAGCCAAAGCTGAAAGATTGTCTGATTAGCTCACCGGTCGGGGACTGCAATTGGACACCGGCGCCTGCCCCCTTGTTGGTCGACGATCCGTCGACGTGCAGTGTCCAGTTTGAGTTTGGGAGTGTGAGATCCTGCTCTAATTCCGGGGCCAGTTCGACCAAGAAGTCGGCCAGAACCTGGGATTTCGCTGCCGTGCGGTTCTTGTAGATGATATCGAGCTCGCCGAGTTCGATGGCCCACTTTGTGAGTCTGCCGGATCTGTTAGTGTTCTGGAGTATCGTTCGGAGAGGCTGATCAGTCAGTACTTCCACAGAGTGCGACTGGAAATACGGTCGTAGTTTTCGCGCTGCTTCAACGACTGCTAAAGCCATCTTTTCTAGCGTTGGGTAACGCGTTTCTGGTGCTGTCATGCGTCGGCTCGTGTAGAAGATGGGCTTTTGCTCGCCGCGGTCTTCTTTTATCAGAACGCTGCTGACTGCAGCCTGTGATACTGCGACATAGAGAGATAGAACATCACCGACGTCTGGCTTAGCGAGTACTGGGGGCGTGGTCAGGTACTGTTTGAGTTGAGTGAACGCTTCCTCGCACTTCTCATCCCAAATGAACTTTTTGTTTCCTCGCAGGAGATCGTAGAATGGCAGGCACTTGTCGGTGGATCTGGAGATGAATCGATTTAGAGCGGCTATCCTGCCCGTGAGCCGCTGCACTTCTCTGCTGTTCTTCGGACTCGGGAGGTTTAGAACCGCGGATATTTGCTTTGGGTTCGCCTCGATTCCTCGCTGTGTGACAATGTACCCAAGGAACTCGCCAGAAGAGACCCCGAACGTGCACTTTGCTGGGTTTAGCTTCATGCCGTACTTGTTGAGAGTTTCGAAGCATTCTTGTAGATGGCGGAGGTGATCGGTGGCATGGAGCGACTTAACCAGCATGTCGTCTATGTACACTTCCATGGTGGTACCCAGCTTATCTGCGAACATTTTGTTCACAAGCCTTTGGTAGGTTGCTCCGGCGTTCTTCAGGCCGAATGGCATGACCTTGTAGCAATAGGTTCCCCTATCTGTGATGAAGGCCATCTTCTCGCGGTCATCCGGGTGCATCATTATTTGGTTGTAACCGGAGAAGGCGTCCATGAAGGTTAGCATCTCGTTTCCAGCTGTAGACTCGACTAAGCGGTCGATGTTGGGAAGAGGGTAGCTATCCTTTGGGCAGGCTTTATTCAGGTCGGTGAAGTCGACGCAGACGCGCCACTTGCCGTTTTTCTTTTTGACGACTACTGGGTTTGCCAACCATTCGGGGTAGCGAACCTCGGCAATCGAAACTGCACCGAGTAGCCTGTCGACTTCCTCGTTCACGGCCTTCGACCTATCGGGGCCGAGCTTACGTCTCTTCTGTCGGATAGGTTTGAAAGTTGGGTCGACATTTAGCTCGTGCGTCGTTATAGTCGGGTCAATGCCTTTCATGTCTGCCATAGACCAAGCGAATGTGGATACGTTCTGTCTGAGGAAATCCAGGACTGACTGCTGCATTTCATCAGAGAGGTATGCGCCAACTCTCACGGTGCGACTCTGGTCGGCATCATCAACAGGTAACTCGAGAACCTCGTTTTCCTGGGAGTAGACTTTTGGGGTTGGAGGGGACACTGAGTTCACGGGTAGCGACGCTCGTTGGAGTTTGACCGTGGCGACTAGGAGATCCCTAGCGGCCTTTTGGTCCCCACGCAATGTTTTTATCTTCCCGTCCACTCCGGGAAACTTGACGCACTGATGGTAGGTGGAGGGGACAGCCTGCATCGAGTGTAACCAAGGAGTACCGAGTATAGCGTGATACGGAGCTTTCGTGCTAACGACGGCGAATTTGACCGTTCGAGTAACGCCGCATGCGCGCACCGGGAGACGGATCGTTCCCAAGATGGTTTCGGATGACCCGTTGAATCCTGTTAGCGTTCTGGAGGACGCTTTTATGTCGTCGAGGTCGACTCCCATCTTCTGCAGAGTTCCTCGGAAGATGAGGTCAACGGAACTCCCGGTGTCAACAAGGATCTTGGTGACATCATACTCTCCAATTCCGAGGACGACGAGGAGGGGATCATTATGGGGCGCGTGAACACCTTCAGCGTCATCTGATGAGAAGGTTATTGGAGGATGACTCGACGGTTTACTCGGCCACTTCTGGGACGTCGTGACTTGTCGACGATAGTCTTTCACGGAACGGACTGAGTCGCCGCTAGGGGAACCCCCCATGATGACGTTTAAAGACTGTCCCGTTTTGACTCGCTTGGAGTTCAGTAAGGCGCGGAGGTCTTTTGGTACGCTGGTATCAGGAGGTGGAAGTTGAGGTTGACCGTTAGCTCGTTCCAACTGTCGTCGTAAGTCTGTTGATTTTGACTTGTTAAGCTTCACGCGGAGATCGCTTACTCCGGCATTGAGTTTGTCTCGGAGGTCGCCGACTGGCCCTTCGTTGTTGTTGCCAACGCTTGTCGAGATGCGCCGAGACTTTCGTGCATCTAGCATCGTCCGGAGATCTCTGCATGTGGTATCGCTTCCATTTTCCGGTGCGAGCCGCCGTTTAAGGCTGTCTCTCAGGTCTCCGGGTACAGGCGAATCGTCATTATCTTCGTCGGACGACAAGGATTGCTGAGAGAGTATAACCTCAATGCGTCTGCGATTAGCCGGATGCTCTTCGTCGGCTGAGGAGTCTCCCCCGCCGTTATCCCTTGGGGTTTCTTCCTCGTCGTCTCGTTGCGGAGCGTCGTTTTGTCGACCTCTGCCAGTGGCTTTGCGCTGGGACCTTCGTTCTTTGTTCTTGCTCCAGCTCTTACCGTTCTTTGGTTTGGCTTTCAATGGCTCAAACTTAAACTCGCCGCTTGCAAGGGACGAGAGGTAATGCGCGTAGAGAGATTTGCATTCTGAGGTATCGTGTCCTTTGACGTCGTGATACTTGCAATGCTTGGTGAGGTCGACGGTCCGGGAAGGTCCTGCTGCTGATCCGACTCCAGCTGCGGGTTGGGTGGTGCAAACAGAATCGACTTTTTGGTCGGATGACTCGAGTTCTCTTACCCACTTGTTCCACCCCTCCCCGCGAACTACGAGAGTGGAGATTGGTGTGTTATTCTCGTTCACGACATACATGTAACCATCCTTGGGACCGTTTTTGTCGTTTGGAGCGTGCTGGCGCGGTTCTTGTCGCGCATTTGCGTTCTTAGCCGCTGGAGCCTTGGGTGCGCTCATCTTGCTGAGGATTGCGTTGGTGTCCTCCTCCATTCGGATGAAGTTATCGGAGCGTGCGATAGCGTCTTGGAGCGACTTGGTTGGATTCTGGTACAGGTCTTCTCGGAACTTGGAGTGGACCCACAAGGTGTTGCGCAATGCATCGATAGCGATTCCGTCTGGGATCTCAATCTTTGACACTACGGCTTTGAATTTCTCCATGTAGTCGCGCAAGCTCTGATCCTTTTTCTGATTGAGGTTCCATAGGCTGGACGCGGTGGCGCTGCGCTTTGTGAACATGATGTATGTCTTGAGAAAAGCTGCTGATAGGTCGCGGAAACATCCGATTGAGTTCTCCTCCAACTGGGAGAACCAAGTCAGGGCTTGCTCGTGAAGAGTCTCGACGAACAGCTGGCAGTAACCTGCGTCCCTTTCGTCGTCGGGGAGACGAGCTCGCGCCATCGCGATGTTAAAAGCGGTCATATGTTCTACCGGGTCTCCGCCGGGCTTGTACTCAGGTAGGCGCAGCTTTTCTATCTTTCCGAGTTGGACGCTAGTTAGCGCGCGAGTAAAAGGAGTGCGCGAGGTTGCGGCGAGTACGCTCTCTATTTGCGGAGCTGCGCTGGTTACATGGTGGATCTTCTCTCCCATTTGTTGAAGGCTGAGTTTGAGCTCGGCGAGCTCGCGTATTGTCGTGAGATCTGAGCCTGCTGGGGGAGCGTCTGCGAGAAAGGCTTCGTTAGGCTCCGAGTCGTCAGAGATATGGTCGACTCCGGCTGCCGTAGGATTTGTGTTGAAGAGGCGGCGGCGTGTCAGCTGGGGACGGCTAGTTTGTCCCTCAGGGGCTGTGAGCGCCGCGACCAACGCAGCGAGTTGGTCGTTGGTTGTCTTTTGGACTTCGTCTTGGCGGGCGAGTCGAGCCATGACGGAGCTCATGAATTCTGAGGTGATGGGCGGCGCGGCCGCAGGCGTAGGCGTCGGTTCCTCGCCTGGGGCGCCGAAGGTGGCGTCGTCTTGAGCCATGTAGATCTAGAACGTTGCTTTAGTCAGCCCCACGGTGGGCGCCAATTGTTTGTACAGGATTCAGTCGATTAGAATGATAACTTAGAAAATGGGATGACTAAAGACGTTTTTATTAGAATCAACACAGTGGGTTACAAGACTGATCGAAGGTAAGGAGACAAGATCAGAGGTTTAAACGACAAGATCAAAGAGATGATTAGGAAACCCTAAATCTAGCCGCTTAGTATGTGATTTCTCCAAAAGTCCCCTTTTTCGTTGCCTCCTCCTTCTCTCTTATAGTGCCCTTCTGCGTGGTGCCCTAATCGCGCCTATCCTTTGGGCCTTGTCGCCCAAAGGCCGAGTATGTGGGCCTTAGTACTGTTTCATCCAAGCCGAGTATAGCTGATCGGCTTAGCTGACCGGCTTAAAGTACTCTGAGGTCGAGCTGACGTCTCTAGCCGCTAAGCCGACTAAGCTTGATCGACCTTGTCGGGCTAGGGCCTGTTATGTGATGGGCCTTGTAGAGGGATGTAATCCATCTCCTACACGACTCTCTCATGTGTTTAAGATAATTAGATAATCATCAATGACTAAACATACAGTTTGAAGTTATTGCAAGAAGACCATGTTTTCAGTCTGGTCATAATGTCTTTATCCGTCCATAGGATGCGTAAATCTTCTGCTTCTGGTATTTCGTTTGATGTTAAAGTCATATAATCATGTGTTTTAAGAGCTTCACCGACAGTTTTACTTTAATTTAGAGGTATCTTTGGTAGTGATGGGCAAAGATGAACGTATCGACATGACTTGCATTTAGATAAAGAATGTCGTTATCATTAGTGGTACTGGTAGGTGTGTGGGGCCTCTGCTAGATGGTGATAATAAAACGGTCACAAAGACTGAAAAAAATCTCAAAAAGCTAAAGAAGATTGATTATAGCTCCTTTTGACTTTTTTTGTTGCAACGGTTACAAAATAGTCACCTTTTGATACAAAAAGGCAGCAGTGTACCATTTCCTTAAGCCTAAAGCAAAATCCACCCAATGAAGGTTATGAAAGCAGTGAAGAAGCTCAAGTTCTGGTCAAGAAAGAAGAAGAAACACAAGCAAGCTTCCTCATCCTCTCAGCCACACCAATGCTATTGTGAGTACTCCTCCTCCGCAGTGTCAGCTCCTCTTCTTGAGCCAACAGCACCTCCTCTCTCGTTTTGGTTCGATGAAACTCAGCGTCTTTATGCTCCAGAGACATCATCAGCATCTCCTTGGAGTACTCCGTTGCCTCAGAAACAAGAAGAAGCCATCGTCGAGATAAAACCCTTGTCTCAAGTGTCTGATCTTCGCATCAATCAGTCTTATCAGCAGTACATGGTCCCGAATCCAAGTGTTGGTGTTCCCATCATCGTAGAAGCAGCTCCAGCCAAAAGATCATCAGTGGGAATATTCGGTTGTGTTATCGAGCTAAGCTCAAATGTATTTCGTTGTTTCTTCCCTTGTTTTAGCCGCCATTAATAAACCTATATATTTACGACAATAATTCAATAACTTTGACATGTTACATGTGTTTGTTTACATCTTCCTATTACATCATCATCTTATAAAACATTCCGACACAGAACCGATGAATGACACGTGGCTGAATCTATTCTATTAAAACAGCAGTGTGACTCATTGATAAAAGTTATGTCCAACTAAAAATATAATTGTATCTATAATATAATTATATCTGGAATATTGTTTAGCCGTTTTTTTTGAACGACGAATATTGTTTAACCGTGTAACTTCGTAACTTCCTTTATTTTCATAGGAAACATATGATATGGGTGGGACCCATGTTTTCTCACTTACTTCCTTTTACTGTTTCTTTTAGCAATCCTTTTATATTATAAGTTTCATAGGTAACGTATATGTTTTATACTATATCAAAAAAGGAATATTATCTTCGAATTATTCATTTGGAGTAAGCACAACAAAAAAATGAACCAAAGAAATTACATAATTAACGAATAAATCTCAAAATTACAATAAACTAAAGCTTTATTTGCTATTGCTGGAATCGTTAGAAAAAATATCTTCATATATCTTTTAAAAATTAATTTTTTTTTAAACAATTTAATAGGTTGTAATGGGTCTAAATAGATTTTTAATATTATCATGGGTCGAAATTAATATACATATCTATACTATTAAAATAGAAGTTGTTATGATCATGAGGTTTATTTGATTTGTGCATGTATTTATATCATTGTAACTCCTATATTAATAGTAACCATATTGTTATTTATCATCTAACTAGATTATGATCCGTCCTTTCAAATGACGAGTATATCTTTTGTTTAAAATTTTCTGAAAATTTTAATTTTTATATTTAGGGTTTTATAATTATACTAGATTCTGAACCGCCTTTAAAAAGACGAGTATATTTTTTGTTTTGTATTTTTTAGAATTTCATTTTTTTATTTGTGTTTTAGATCATATTTGTGTTTTTTTCTTATAATATTTCTCTTATATTATTAATAATAAATTTTTATAATTGTATTAAAATAGTTGGACTACCCTCTATCAATAGGTCATGTTCATGTTTTAATAGAATAGATTAAATTATAAATTTATTCTTTTAAAACAATAACATGATCTATTGATATATGTTTAGTCCAACTAATTTAATAATATTGATTAAAATCTCTTTCTAATCATTTAAGAAAAATATTTTACACTATAATTACAAAAAAACACAAATATGATTAAAACACAAATATAAAAATAAAATTTCTAAAAAAAAATATAAAACAAAATATATACCCGTCCTTTCAGAATCTAGTATTTAATTAAACTCAAAGTCTTTAAAGCTTCTTCACTTTCACTTTCCACATCACACACTCATCAAACAACTTCGTCTTCTCTACTTTGAAAACAAAAAGACAAAGAGACTTCCTCAGATCTTATCAGAGTGGGACCCATCATCAACATGTACGGACGACACCCATTGACTGGTTCTCTAGAGATCAATGCAGCTGAGTCCATCACAGACGACGATCGCAGCCGAAAGATGCAAGAACTCGACCGTGCCACTCTTCCTCCTCCACTCGACGCGACGCGGCGGAGCTGGCTACTCGAACCACCACAGCCGAAGACAAAGAAGTACGTTGATCTCGGTTGTATACTAGTCAGCCGCAAGATCTTTCTTTGGACTCTCGGAACCGTTCTTGTAACCTCCTTTCTCGCTGGCTCCATAACCATGATCGTAAGGCACGCGCCGCACCACAAACAGAGGGAACCTAAACCTGACAACTACACTGTCGCTCTCCGTAAAGCTCTCATGTTCTTCAACGCTCAGAAATGTAAGCTCAAGAAAACAAAAGTACAAACAGTTGATCTATACATTCAGTTCTGTTTTGTCATGTCTTAATCTAATGTCTTATCAGGACCGGTCCCTTAGATTTTGGAAACTGTTTTAGTAAGAGTTTCAATATATATATATATTACAAATTTAGGGGCCTATGAGTATGACTATGTAAAAAATTTGAACATTTTATGGGCCTCTTATGTTGTGATGTTTGCTTGTAGCTGGGAAACTACCAGAGCACAATAACGTGACATGGAGGGGAGATTCATGTTTGCAAGACGGGAAAGACCAAACAGGAGGATTCCACAAAGATTTGGTTGGAGGCTACTATGATGCTGGAGATGCAACCAAGTTCAACTTCCCAATGTCTTACGCTATGACCATGTTGAGCTGGAGTGTGATTGAATACAGTGCAAAATACAAAGCTGCAGGGGAGCTAGACCATGTCAAAGAACTCATTAAATGGGGAGCTGACTATTTTCTCAAGACTTTCAACAGTAGTGCTGATACAATCGACGTGATGGTGGAACAGGTAGGATCCGGACATGATGACCATTACTGCTGGATGCGTCCTGAGGACATTGATACCGAAAGGATTGTAACTCCGTGTTATGATTCCTGCTCTCATCTTGGTGCAGAGATGGCTGCTGCTTTGGCTTCTGCGTCCATTGTTTTCAAAGACAACAGGGTCTATTCTCAAAAGCTTGTTCATGGAGCTAAGACGCTTTATAAGTATGCAGACTTTGTTAAAGATAAGAACAGTAAAAATCAGTCTCGTGAATTCTACAAGTCAAGCCTGTTTTGGGATGAACTCTTATGGGGTGGAGCTTGGTTGTATTACGCTACTGGAAATGTAACATATCTTGATCATGTTACCAGTCATGATATGGCTAGGAAAGCTGGTGCTTTCTGGAATAGCCCTGACTATGGAGTATCTAGCTGGGATAACAAGCTTCCCGGAGCTCAGGTTAGTTCTCTTTTTGGAAAAAATTGTAGTTAATGACGGACCGGGTGCCCTCAATCTACTAGAGCCAACCCAACCCCTAGCTTAGTATGATATTGTCCGTTTTGAACATGAACCTTCACGGATTTGTTCTTGGATCGGTTGCTCACAAAAATAACTCATACTAAATGGACTTGGACTGGACTTAAATATTAGACGTTCTTTGGTAACAAATGCTATTTTGGCTGACTCTTTAACCACTTGATATGTGCTTTTTAGTTGTTGTTGACGCGATTGAGGCTGTTTATGAGCCCTGGATATCCATATGAAGACATCTTGAGCACCTTTCACAATCAAACAGGAGTAGTTATGTGCTCTTACTTACCCTATTTCACAAGATTCTACAGAACCAAGGGTGAGTTTAGTTGTTTTATTTTTGTGTGTGGACATGTTCTGTTTTTGGAAATGTTAAAGTTATATAACCTAGCTATTATCTATGCAGGAGGTTTAATCCAGCTGAACCATGGAGAACCACAGCCTCTTCAATATGCTGCAAACGCAGCTTTCTTGGCGGCGCTTTACAGTGATTATCTAGATGCTGCTGATACTCCTGGATGGTATTGTGGTCCTGACTTCTATTCTACTAAAGTCCTACGAGACTTTGCCAGATCTCAGGTATATATGCATCCTCTAAATCCATAAATGAAGCAAAACAAAGAATACTTAATTTCTGATTAAAAACTTTTGTGTCCTTTGGCAGATTGATTACATACTTGGTAAGAACCCTCAGAATATGAGTTATGTTGTGGATTTTGGACAGCGTTACCCGAGACATGTACATCACAAAGGAGCTTCAATACCGAAAAGCGTAAAGAAAGAAAGCTGCAAAGGTGGATGGAAATGGAGAGACACCAAAAGAGATAATCCAAACATCATTGTAGGAGCAATGGTTGCTGGACCTGAAAAGCATGATGGGTTCCATGACCTTCGCTCAAACTACAACTACACAGAACCAACTCTAGCCGGTAATGCCGGTCTGGTCGCAGCTCTGGTGGCTTTATCAGGAGAAGAGACGTTAGAATCTATTGACAAAAACACTATATTCTCTGCGGTACCTCCTTTAACACCAGCCACACCACCTCCTCCAGCACCATGGACACCTTAGAGAGAAAAAAAACACTTAAAAAACTGAAAATTATTGAGTGTAATAAGTCATCTATTGTTTCCCTAAGTGAATAAAATAGTTTCAAGTGATAACAAGTCTTGATATATTCTTTGTTTATTTGTTTAAGTAGTGGCGTGAGACAGAAGAAAGGTTTTTTATGCTTTTTACTATACAAGGTAACCTACACATTGATCTTTTCTCTCTATTCCTTACCCTCTACTACTTCCGTCTCTTATTCTCTGCTTTATATAATAAATAAACAAGAGTTGTCTCCATCTCGAGGTGCAGAAAATGGCAGAAGAGGAGAATTCACTTGAATATACACCCACATGGGTCGTAGCGTTTATCTGTTTCATCATCGTTCTCTTGTCCCTGCTCGCTGAACGTGGTCTTCATCATCTTGGAAAGGTACGTATATACATCACTGTCTATATCTGTAAGTCTAAGGTCTCTTCTTGTAATAACTCTACCATTGTCTCTGTTCCAGTATCTGAAGCGTAAAAAACAAGATGCCTTGTTTGAGGCCTTGCAGAAACTTAAAGAAGGTTTCTTCTTCTTTTCAATTTTGGAACATGAATCTGTTGATTGGTTTACACCTGAACATGACCAAAATTGTGTTTCCTGAAACAGAACTGATGCTTTTGGGATTCATCTCGCTAATGTTAACGGTATCTCAGACAGCAATCAGGCATATATGTGTCCCACCAGCTCTTGTTAGCAACATGTTCCCTTGTAAGAAGCCATTAGAGGAGGAGCATCATGCTCCTGAAACATCTCATTCGCTTGTCTTCAATACACGACATTTGCTTTCAACAGGAGCAAGTCCAGACCATTGTACTAACAAGGTAATATTTCCCTTGAAACTCCTATCTCACTCTGGATGCTTTTCTATTATTAGTATCTTGCTTTTTTTCATCAACATGGTTTTGCAGGGGAAGGTTCCTTTAATATCCGTTGAAGCGTTACATCATCTCCATATCTTTATATTCGTGCTAGCGGTTGTTCACGTCATCTTCTGTGCTTCAACGATGGTTCTTGGAGGAGCTAGGGTAATGTAACTTGCTTTTGTTAGCGTTTTTCGCAAGTAACTGAACAACATTAGAACTTTCTATTCAAAAGCTTTCTCTTGTTTTGCTCATATGATTTGAAATTACATGTAGATACAACAATGGAAGCGTTGGGAGGATAATTTCAAGAAGATTCCTTCTCAAAAAGGTGAGATTCGACATTGGTATTTTGTTGATTTTTTTGCGTCTTAAACACCATCTAAATATTAAGAAAAAAACATGTTTCAGATGCATCAAAGCCTGGTCATGCTCATGCTCATCATGCTCATGCTCATGCACTTCACGAGTTATTTAACGCAAATCACGAGTTCTTCAAGATGCATGCTGGAGGATTCTGGAGAAGATCTGTTGTCATCAGCTGGCTGGTGAGTCTTGGATACTAATACCAAAACAAACGTATTACACATCAAACAAGTTTGTCTAGATCTTATTTGATATCTGATGAGATCATCCAATGTGGTGCAGAGATCATTTTGCAAGCAGTTTTATGGTTCTGTCACCAAATCAGAATATATAGCTCTGCGACATGGGTTCATCATGGTCTTACTTCACTCTCTTTTTTCCAACATGTTATTTCCAGTCTTTTATGTAACAATAACAATATGTATTATTCCTTCATTTTTCCAGACCCATTGCCCCACAAACCCATCATTTAATTTTCACAAGTACATGCTAAGAACAGTGGAGATGGATTTCAAGAAAGTTGTGACCATAAGGTATTTAGCTCTTTTAGATTACACACACCAATGGCTTCATAAGTTTTTTTGTCTAACACCATTTTTGTATGATGTGATGGTATAAATATAAAGCTGGTATCTCTGGCTCTTTGTTGTCGTCTTTCTTCTGCTGAATGTAGGAGGATGGAATACTTACTTCTGGTTGTCTTTCTTGCCTTTAATAGTAAGTTCATTTAGTTAATGATCTAATCATATTTTTGAATTCTTGGAATGCTATACTTCAATGTGTTTATCTAAATGTAGTTGTTACTAATGGTGGGTGCGAAACTGGAGAATATAATAAGTAGCTTAGCTGTGGATGTTTGTGAGAAGAGAAACCGTGGGGAACAAGCAGTAATCACACCTTCTGATGAACTCTTTTGGTTCCATAGGCCAGAGATTGTTCTCCAACTCGTCCACTTCATTCTCTTTCAGAATTCATTTGAGATCGCTTTCTTCTTCTGGATTTTGGTACTTTCATTTTTCTTCCTTTTCTAAGAGTTTTGTTTGAACAATCACAATGCTAATAGATGATTTCTCCATCGTATCATCAGTTCACATATGGAATACATTCGTGTATCATGGAGAAACTAGGCTTCCTTATTCCACGGCTTGTCATGGGGTAATAACAAGATGCACACTTGCAAGTCTAAATAAACTATCATTTGATCTGATGAACTCTTTTGTCCAAACAGAGTGTTAGTCCAAGTGCTTTGCAGTTACAGCACATTGCCACTTTATGCTCTCGTTACACAAGTAAGTATATAACCACAACAAGCCTAGCTAATATACACTACACAACTAAACAAAGTTTTGAATCACTTGTTTTTGTTTTCTAATTCTAAAAGATGGGTAGCAAGTTCAAGAAAGGGATATTCGACGATTTAGTACACTCCACACTGAAAGTATGGTTGTCAGATACAAGGAGCAAAGGTGAATCCACGAGCGAGGCTCGCAGGATGGAGATAGTACCTACCATTCCTGAGTCTTTTAATGTCCAAATCAATGAAGTTATGGAATGTGACAACCCTTAAGTTGCTATTTATGTCTAAGTCCAATAAGATCTGCTACATCATTCCCTACGCTATCCCTTAACTATTTGTTGTAACATTTGCACTTATATCGTTTGGTTATGCTAACTTTAGAGCTCTCATCACAGGATTGTGTCGATCTGTTTGGCACTGCATTAGAACATGTGGTGATAATAAAGTCAACAACCTCATTCATATTTTTGTTCTGTCAAGTCAACAACGGTTATAAATTCTGGTAACGTTCATTAATTAGTTGATGTAAATTCAAACATGGTGATAAATAGTGCTATTGACCTTCCAAGTTCCTCAAACAAATTAGTCAACTCAATCTAAACTAACCTAATATATAGTGCTATTATCTTTAGAATAAATAAACAAAAGGAAAAGGACTTTCACATGGTTCAACTTGCATCAAGAGTCAAGATCCACAACGATTGCCCCCTATTCTCTCCAATTAAAGCAAAATAAAGCAAAAGCTTTTGTAAAAAAAATTAAATATATATATAAAAAAGTGCAGACTAAGGCCCACTCTGTCGTTGACTAATCTGGATTTCGGACAGAAACAAGAGTAGGGTCACTTCCAACTCAGATCGAACGGCTAAGATTCCACGGCCGCAACGACCAAAGTTAAAGAGTTTTGTCATGATGCGTCTCGAGCACCAAAGCATGGTTGTGGTCTCCTTCGTAAGTCACGATAAGCATCATCGCATCGTCGAGTGCACGCTCCACGTGCTTACGCGCCGGACAACCTCTTACACTGCTGCATTTGTAATATCCCCTGTGACACCGAGTCACAAGATCGAGTTAAGTTTGAGAATCACAACAACACGAGCTGACTCAACTCGGTCTCGTGTATTTTAAAACTTTGTAGATAAATAAACAAGTCAAAAAGAGTGCGAAAGCCACTACTACTAGACGACACGTTTGGTACAACCAATATAGAAAAAAATATTTGACAATATACACAAGTTGCATTATTTTCTAATCTAATTAATTAGATGTTTATAGTGACGTATGTGTTTTTGTGTGATTTAAGGATTCATAAACCTGAAATAAAACTAATTAAGACTAACCGAGGATGAGGAGAGCCTTTGATTGGTTTTTGACCATATTTTCTCCATGAATATTCGTCAGATGGTATATCAGCCATCTTGCTGCTTACGGCAGGAACCCTAATCACTCTCTTCACTCTAGATTTCCTGTTTATTTTTTTTATTACAATAATTAATTTTTAAATAACGAAGATTTAGATCTAATAATAATGATTATTAGTGTGTGGGATCAAACCTTTTCTTGGTACAATGGCAACGACTTGAGGGAGATGAGTCACACCTTCTCTTCAACGAAACTGATGATAAAGGAGGCTTACCAATCGAACCCGAGATTTGGGATGATGGGTTAGTGAACTCGAATCCTGAAGACATCTGGTTACTCTCGGTGTCACATCTATGAGAAGACATGAACGAGTTCGCCGCGGAGACAGGTGGTGACGGCGCGAAGTTTATCGTTGATGGCTCTTGTGGTCTTCCGTTGTTAGCCGAAGAAGACGAACCGTTCTTTGTTATCAGACTGTTGTTGTGTGATAAAGGAGGACGTCGATGGATTGGTGTCGGACAATAAACTCTAAACGCAGATCCACCGTTCTGCTCCGTTTTCTGTCTGTTTAACACGACGGCGCTTGTTGCTGGCTTCTCCTCCGTCTTCCAATCTCCTCCTTCTTTGGTTTTTGTCGTAACCGGTGCTCGTCTGAATCTAGCGTGTCCGGTTCTAGATCTACCGAGAAGTGATATCACCTTCTTGAAACTGTTAACGGCGACGTCAGTCACCGCCGTTATCTCTTCTGTCGGTTGACTTTTTTGATTAATTAGTTTAAGAAACTCCTTAACGCCGTGAATCCCAGCAGACGCAGCTTCTCTCAGGGCGGTGTCTTCCATATTTGCAGAAAAGCCGCCGTCGTCTTCTCCTTTGACTCTAACGCCACCGTAGCTGTTCCTCATGAGTTCCACCGCCATATCTCACAACAAACACACCACTGTAATCCTTTTAAAAAAAGTCAAAACTAATAAATACACGGTTTCACTGTATTATTATTCTTCCCTCGTTGGAGTTGTTTAAAGAAGATGATAATAATGATGAGCACCGATAAAAAGAAATGAAAGGGGCGAGTCAACTCAAAACTCTAATGCGCTTTATCTCTCTCTTTGAGATAGTGCATCAGTCAAATATATTGCCAATAATAGGGAGACACGTGTCGTCACTTTGTCAAGTATTTGACAATCTCAACGTCAATGATTTTTATAATGGAATTGGAACCAGTGGAGCTCAAAAATAAACATATATTCTAAAAAATTATTCGAAATATCTAGATATTCGATACAAATTAAAATAGTAAAATATACTATTCGTATAAAATAAAATAAAACGATTTTCACAAATGTTGATGGTGAAAATGAGTAATAAATTCCCCCTCAGAAAAAGGACAAGAACAAAACAAAAACGATGGTTTTATTTGGGCTGTGGTGCGTAATGGGCTTATGTTGGCCCATTAAGTGTTAAGAAAAAACGGCGCGGCGGAGAAGGAGCCAGGTGGGTGAAGGGGATAAGCGTAAACCGTAAGAGCCAAGTCAGCATTAAAAGCGGTTAGGTGTTGAGGAGAAGTCCTGTTATTGTCGGACCCGCTATGTCGCATAAAGCCGAAGACTCTCCACGAATATACTTTCTTCCTCTCTTCTTTCTTTCCCTTTTCCCTTTTTTTTACTTCTAAAAAAATATTTGAAGTTCCTTGATTTTACTTCCTTCATAGATCCCTAAGTATCTCTCTGCTTTTTTCTCTTTCTCCTGTTCCGTCTTTGCGTGATCCATCATCATCATGGAGTTTTTACTAGAGTTGCTTCTCACGGCGGTTGTTGCGCTTCTGTTTTCTTTCCTTGTCGCCAAGATCGTATCTGTTTCTATGGCAGGAGTAAACGATGGTAGTTCCGATCAGGCGAGGGAAACTGAGATCGGTGTCGGTGATGGTTTTGCTACGGTGGAGGAGCTTTGTTTTGGTTTGAAAGTGGATGCTCCGGTGGTCCAGAGCGAGAGGAAACTCCGAGCTGTTGTTGATGAGAATGTCGAACACGTGGATCGGTTTGGAAGTGGAGCTGATCGTGTTGTTGATGAAGTTGAGGAAGCTGCTAGAGACGTTGAGTTGGTGGTTCCAACTACGGAAGCTAATGAGTTCTTGGCCGCTGTCTCGCCGGGGAATGTGGTAGCCAAGGAGATGATAGTTCGTGGAGAAGAAGAAACAGGTTATGAACGTGAAGAGTTGGTTGTTAGTACGGCGGAAGCTGAGTCCACTGCTTCTATATCGCCGGAAAACGTTATTACAGAGGAGATTATGAATCGAGGACAAGAGGAGGGAACAGAAGGAAGAAGTGATTGTGTAGAAAACGTAAAAAGAGAAGTCGTAGTTACGGAGTCTGAGAAGGTTAGGGTTGAAGAAAGTAACAGTGTGGAGAAGAGTGAGGATAAGATGGAGTTGAGTATTGAAGAGCAAGTGGAGTTGAGTATTGAAGAAGAAGATCTTGATGATGATTGGGAGGGGATTGAGAGGAGTGAGCTTGAGATAGCCTTTGCAGCTGCTTCAAATCTTCTGGAGGAATCAGGGAAAGGTGAAGATATTGGTGCTGAGGCTAAGATGGAGCTGTACGGCCTTCACAAGATCGCCACGGAAGGGTCATGCCGAGAGGCACAGCCTATGGCCGTCATGCTCTCTGCTCGTGCTAAATGGTACCATACTGCAACTTATAGCTTTCCATCTCTCTACTCCATGTGAATGTCTTAGAGGCAGAATGTTCTGAGTGTTAAGACTGGAAATGGTTAGGAATATATTTCCATATTGTTGATTTTTATATGTCCTATTACTGATGTGGGAGGGTATTCAATACACTAAAAACTAGGAGGTACAAAGCTTTAATAGATACCTGATCATCTTGTTACAAAAAAAAAAAAAAAAAAAGATACCTGATCATCTAGTTAGGACAGAATCAGCAATGTATGTAACTTAGTTACTTTTATAGCATGTTCAACAACTGCTATGTGAGAGTGACACACAGTGCTTACCTTGTGCTAGGAATGCCTGGCAAAGACTTGGAAACATGAGTCAAGAAGAGGCAATGGAGCAATATCTTGCACTTGTTTCAAAGGAGATTCCTGATTTGGTGAATACTGTGAGTTGTTACATTCCTGGTCTTTAATGGCTTTTAAGTTGTTAGAATTTTTTCGACTTATTTATCTTTCTTCTCTCTCTATAGGTAGGGAAGATGCCAGAAACAGAAACCTCTGTTGACTTACCACCTAACTCTGGATCATTAGAAGATCCGACCACTTTAGACACAATTGGTGTTGCAACCAGCAAAAATGGTAAAGACTAATAAATAATTCCCTGAGAGTAAATGATTTCTTGTATCTTTCCTAGTTTTATATTCCTTTTGCTAACTTCAAATCTAACTCTCATTAGAAATACACGTTTCAGGGGAAGATGAATCCAGTGTTTAAGCAGGAAAGGCTTGATTGAACAAAGAATCCTTTGGGAAAATAAAGGCAAATCTATTCTTTTGCATTAAAAGTATGTTTCTCAAAAGATAATATCATAAATGCAGTAAATAGACCATTTGGTTGTATAGTGTTGTTCTACATAATTCCTAATCCTCACCCAATGGTTTGAAGGAGTTACTTTCAGCAAACAAAAACAAATTAAATATCTATGTGTGTGTGTGTGTGTGGATTGGTTGATTTATGGTGTGTAGATAAAACTAAGACATCAATCAAGCAAGGGAACTTATACCTTCCTAGTAGTTTGTCTTTGGGTTGATTCTCACGTATCAGCAAGCTAAAACGCTAAAGCTGATTGCAGCTAAACAATAAACAAGCAAGTATTCTTACTTTCAATTTGCAAAGAGGAGAGCTTTGAGATCAAAGCCAGCTCTGTGTACTCTCTTTAACCAGCTTACCTTGTTATGAGCGTTTGGAAACAGTCAACAACCAATACTATAGCGGGTCCAAGAGACACCACTTGCGGAACCATAGCGACCAATACACTCTACTTCCAAGACAAAGAATCTAGTAACAACTAGTAATGACATATGCCAAAAAAACTATCCGAAAACAGTAGAATTTCAAAAGGGACTTACAAGACTAGAGATGGAGTACTTAAACAACGGTAAATCCGCATTTTATTTTATTCTTTTTGAAGACAACAAAGAACATAAAACGAAGAAGAAAACGAGAGAAACATTCATGTATGGATCAAGGCACGATCTTGAAAGCCTTGTACTTATCAATCCACGAGATAAAAGAGTTGTTAGAGTTCCTGAAACCAAGGAAACCATGCTCTTTACTCTTGTTCATACTATCAATCATCCCTTCCACACCAAGTATCACATCAACAAACCACCACACACCAACTTCATCAAGCTTCTTCTCCGCCAACCCATTCTCCTTCACCATCTCCTCCCACACACTCTCTTTCCCTTTCATCATCTCCACCAACCCACCAACATTCCTCCCTTCCTCAAACCCATACTCCTCGATCCCAAACTGCTCCGCAAGAACCTTCCACAGATGCTTCCACTTGAAAACATCATCATTATTACAGTTAAACGCCTCGTTCTTCGCGTACGGATCAACCGCAGCCCAAATCTGCTGCTCAGCGATCAAGTCCGCATCCGAAGCCGTACTGAAACCTTCCCACGCCTTCTTGCTCCCCGGGAAGATCAGCTTAGACCCTTCGTGCTTGCATATCGCTGCGTACACACATAAAGTCCCCACAATGTTCATCAAACTGTACGGAGAGAAACCGAAGATGGTGTTCGGTCTATGCACAGACCAAGTCACGCTCTCCTTCTTCTTGATCTCTTCGAACAGAACATCCTCAAGAGCGTAGTAAAAATTCTCGACTCCCAACCTCGGCATATCCTCAGTAAACGGAGGATCATGATACTTAGTCGTCTCGAGGTCCTTGAAGGGACCGATGTAGTGCTTGGTCCCCGTCTGGAGACAAACGTGCCTTAGATTCGGCGCGTGGGGGACAACCGCGCGGAGGACGTTGCGGAGCATGGTTCCGTTGGCCTCGCAGTTCTCCCGCTCGGTGGAGCGGTTGGTCCACGTGACGTAGAAGACGTGCGTAACGTCGGTTAAGGGGGATAGCTTGGATCTGACGTCATCGGGGTCGGAGACGTCGCACTGGATGTAGTCGATGGGGTGATCTGCGTTCCAGGAGGGGCGAGGACGGCGAGCGACGCCGTAGACTTTCCACGGGCCGCCGGGGGTGTCGGAGAGGGGGAGGATCTCGGCGAGGCTGTTTCCGACGATTCCGGTGACGCCGATGATGAGTGCGACGCTCTCGTAGGTTTGTGTTGGCTCATCGTCGTCGAACTTCTTCTGCGAGAGGAGAGCGGAAGAAGATACTATTAGATCAGTGATTATGAAGAAGACGAAGATCATACGAGGTTGAAGTTACCTTGGCAGCTCCGATGGCGCCAGCCCACCACCAACTCATTTTTCTCGATCAAATCGGTGTGACACGAGAAACAAAAGACAAGCTATGGGAGATGTTCTAGACTTGCGGTTAAGTAACTTTAGATACAGAATGAGAACCGTGTGAGGTTGTCTTTCAGCATTTTCTTGTCATTTTGTAATTAAAAAATATCTCATACTATCTTATTATATAAATCTTACAAAAACATAAAATTATTTTACACAATTAATTACACCATTTTTGTTGTTTCTTGGTAAGCCACACAATTACTCTACAGTTTGTTACTTTGTTTCTATTTTTCATATAAAACAATGAACAAAACTTTGTGAATTTGTTTTTAATTTTCAGATTTTCTGTGATCGTTTTAATCTTTAAACTTTTGTTTTATTATTAATAGTTTTTACATTTTCAAATATGCTTTTAAATTATTTTTTTTAAGTTTTACATTTTCAGTTGATTAATTAACAAAATCAAATAAGATTAATAAAAATTAATAATTTCTTCTTATATGTGTGTAAAAATTTAAACAACACTTATTATAAAACTTTCCATTTTTCTGCTGTTTCTTGGTAAGCCACGTAATTTCACTGGACTTTGTTTCTAATTTCATATGGAACCATGAAAAACCTTTTATATCAGTTCTACAATAATAGAGAAGGGGAATCGAATCATAAGAAGAATATTTCCTTCAATTTGGATCTGATTAAGTACAAAAACTTCAAATATGATTTGACTTAAATATTCTCACCAGCCTCTATTATTACAGAACTAGCTGTTTCAGACAGTCTGGCTTACATGGATTTTGCCAGATTTTAATAATATCAAACATATGAGAACGAGCTTAAACAAGTACAAAGCAGATATTACAAATTACAAACATCTCGCAAAACAATAAAATAAAACTAAGAACGATGCTGGAAAAAATAGATCTGAAGTAAAATCATTTGGACTCAGGGGAGTCTCTTAGTGAAATTCATCTTCTCGTAGTACCGAATCGAGAGGAGAGAAAGGGAGAGTTTCAGCTCGTCTTTACCCAATCTACCATGTTGATTCGGACTCGAGAGAGGCCACAGGTAGAGCGAGTGGAGTTGCTTGAAGCCGCCAAGCGCCAAGACGACGAATCTGAGCTGGTGTTGGCTGCAGCCGATGTTGGCCCAGTGACGCGTGCAGATCAGCTCCCACAGACGCTCGTCTTGTGCAGTCCTGTGCCAGATCTTGCTCACGCAAGAAGACGTTGCTAAGGTCCTCGCGTCCACGTGCTTCAACACCTCGTAGAGTAGATTCTCGTCTAAGTTGGCGAATCCGATTTCTGAATCTTCCTCTGTGGTCTTTTTCATCTTCTTGTTACTCGCGTCACCGTTTGTAACTGAGTTTGAAGCACTGCGTTTCATGTGGAATCGATTATGTAGATCAAGTTTTTGATTGAGAGGAGAGATAAGTATTGAATCGAGGGAGATGGGAGATTGGGTTATGAGCTCTGGAGGGGCCTTCTCGTTGGAGTATTATCGAAGACGACAAGAAGAAAAAAAAGAATACAATGAATATTGTTCGACTGGTTTTTTATTCGAAGTGACGAGTTTACCCTCACAGCTGTTTTTGTCTTCATCGGGTTCTGTTTGTCATCATGAACGAAAACCCAAATACGTTATAAGAAGAAGTAGACAGCCCAAATATTTAGGCCCAAGATACAACGATGAACACAAAGCCACAGTGCACACGTGTTCAAAAGAGGATCAAACATGGTTTACATAACAGCTAGTACTCAGTAGGTTACTTCACCATTCCATTGGTAACTCCAGCTCCATGCCGAGTCTTCAAAACCAAGTGTGTAGAGGCGAGTACAAAAGCTTATTTAGTGAGGCATATATTATAACTATTTTTTTGTTTTAAAGTATTTAAATAAAATTTAGATTAGTCACTTACAAGTAAAATAAAGATGATAGTAGGCAGTGCCACATGCATACTCCACCTGCCTTTCGCCACTGCCTGCATGCATGCCATAATCAAAATATTCATGCATATTTCCAGAGTATCAAAATTCATGTTTTTAGTTGAAGTTCTTAAACGCAACATTATTTGAAAAATTCTCAAAGAAGAATGCGCAGTTAGTAGATAAATATAGATGGACACCTTTTTTTTATTATTCCCAGTCACAACAGATAAGTCATAAGTGTTGTCACATTCAACAAGTTGCCCCTTACCTATTATAACGAGCCATATGACTAATGTTTTGGAGAACAGTTCCGGATTTTGTATTATAACCGGCAAACACAAAAATGAAATAAACACACACATTTAAGTATTTTCTTCTTACCCTCACCAGTCACCACACTGGTCCTTCCTTTCAAGCACTTAGGTACTTTCCATTTATGTTTTTAAAAAGAGTGAACGTCATCTAAATGACCTTTGATTGAGTGTGCCACATAATATACCAGTGTGTCAGTGGCTACAGAGACTTAGCATTAGATATTTCAAGACAAAAATAATCATTTGCTTAGGAGTAAACGGAGTGAATATGATCTTAGAAAATGTGTATTAAATCAGAGTTATGGAAATGACCTTCTTTTTGTGTGTGTGTGTGTGTGTGTGTGTGTCAGCAACCTGCATTCTGCCTCTTTTTCTGATCAAATTAATAAATATGGATTGCACGATGAGTCCTTTTGACAAAATCTTATATAAATTCTGTCAATATCACAACAATGTTTGGAATTAATCAACAATCCACTAGTTTAATGCTCTCAAACAAGCAAGAAGAGATCCAATATAACTTCGTATAGAACAAATCATTCTATCATCATTGAATCATTTTATTTTATATCTTGAAGATGTTCGGTACAACGTTCTCAAGATATATGTTCTCCGGTATTTCGCAGGATGAGTTCGCTGGATGGTACATGGAGCTATCCATCACTGCTAGATTGGTGGTTTACATTACATTTTTGGGTACAATTAATCCATTATAGTTATATAACGTATGCTAATGTAAAGCTAACTTGCTTTTTCTTATTGTAATTGTGTTCTTAGGGACTATAATGTTCCTTATTTTTTTGATACTGAAATTCCTGAGCGATTGTGACATGGAAGATGACATGGAGACGTTACCAGTGGTGGCAGGAGAAGAAGTCACCGGTTGGACTCCGTTGGTCAACGAGACGTCGGAAGTAACGGGGAAAGGTGATCTGGAAAGGGCGTCGTTCAGCTCGGCGGATGATGTGGACTACTCGACATTGTGTGTCATATGTTTCGAGGAACGGAGAAACTGTTTCTTTGTACCGTGCGGTCACTCTGCCACTTGTCGCGGCTGTGCTGAGAAGATTATGTCGGAAGAAAACAAGGTGTGTCCGATTTGCAGGAGGGTGATACGCAAGGCTAAGAGATTAGTTCTTAAGTGTTGAACGTTGTTGCTTTTACTAGCCACATTTTGTCTCATGATCCCAAGCAAAGTTTGTAATCATCATGTGTTTTTAATCTTTCACTACATTTACTTTGAAGAAAAATCAACTATGTTTGCAATAGAAAGAAGGCTATAGATTTAAACCATTTTAGAACATTGTTCTTTCTTTGAGATGAGAACATAGTCGGAAGGCCACATACAGTTTTGTAGTCCCATTGAAATCTTCGTATTGCTTTATTTGTTTTTTTAATCATAAATGCATTATCCAGGTTGAATTCAGATAATGACACATTAACAACATTGTGACAAACTACTAGATTACATGTCGTGTTATGTTTTTTGCTCTATAGAGCGATTAACTTTATAAACATATATATCTTCACTAATTGCCAAGTATGAACCATAAAGAAAATTTGAAAAGCCCTTTCTCAAAAACAAAAGAAAGAAAAATTGAAATAAAATTATAATCCGCTCACATGACACAACTATGAGTAGGAAAACATGATTGCAAATACACAAATCTCCATCATCTCCTTTAAACCATTAATCTAAGCAACTGACACGAATTACCATTCTCGAAATTACCTTTGCTGATGCTAAGAGCCTTATAGTCCTCTTCCTTGAATAATTCATTTTGATGGTTTTTTCTCCTGCTTGCTAAATTTTATAGCCTGATTAAGAACCAAACTGTACGTTATTGGATGTAACATTCATAAATTTACTCTCATTCTACCTGAGTTTTATAACCAAGACAAAAATTATCATATTCACCTCCTATCTGATAGGAGTTGTTGTTGATGTGCCTTGAATCTTGATGTTGTATCTAGGTTGTTGTATCTAGGTGATGGATGCTGCATCACGTACATTATATTGATTCGGTTGCAATAAAAACATTATATCAAGTTATTATAGATGTTACATCTGATCATGGGTTTAGTGCCATGAATCTATATAGTTTAGGATTTTTCTTTTATGCGAAATGCTATTATATATATCTTGTATTCAAAGTAACTTTAAAATTACATTCTGTAAGCTCAAAAATATCATTTCCAGTAATAAAATCTCTCTATACTCATGAATGTAGCCAAATTGGTGAACCACATTAAATATCAGTAGTTAAATCCAAAAAAAAATTCACAAAGATTCCAACACACATATACTTGCTCGTCACAATTGGTTTGTACCTTTTTCCATTTGGTTTTGTACCTCTCCAAGCAACAACTTTGGAAAAATGGGAATATAACGACAGTTTTTTTTTTTTTTTTTTTTGGTAAAATGAATATAACGACAGTTTCTAAAAAGAAGTTCCACCGGAACAAAGCGGAGCTATGGGAGAGAATTCAGGAGCGAATGTATAGCAGCCTTCATTGAGTTCATCTATTAGCATTGGTGGAAATCGAATGGAGCTGGAGACACGTTGGGAATTCCCTCCTCCATGGAGATGAGTGATTCACATATAGTGGAGACTGGGTTCTTCAATAGGTGGACGGATTGGTTGATTGATCAAAGGATGGCAAAGGTGGTGAGGGCTGAACTGCGAGGAGCCAACCCTAGTACGAGAGGACTGGGGTAACCTATAATTTGTGTCGCTGAACTCTCTTTGTCAGGTTTCATTTCATAACATACATGAGGATTAGTTCAAACATTGGTATATTCTTTTTAACCTTGGTGGGTTTTCTCCATAAAATAAAAATCTAGGTGTTTTTAAAATCAAGAAAGTGTTGCCATTGTCTTCCTTACCTTTTGTGTTTATTATTCTCTCATTTCTGAATAACTGTTTATAGAACAAAATGAATAGCTGTTTCATACAAGACTCAGACAAAAGGAATGGTGGTTCCTAGAAACATAGTTTGAGCTATCGTATAGAACAAGTTCATGTCTTCTTGCTTTTCACGCACTCGTAATGTCACTGATCAAAACAGTGATATCCAAGCAGCCAAACATAATAACCGTGAGTGAAGTAGAAGAATCATCTAGAAAATCAACTTCTAGCTTTGGAAGTCTGACGTCAATAAAAATGCTAACATCCAATAATTCCTCGCCACGTGTAATTCGAGTAAAATTAGCCGTCCGATTGTCCAACAAGGACGTCCACGGTATCACCGTCGACTTATATTATTCAAGTCGTCCATCGAGTGATCCACGCTACAACCCGACACCCACGTCGATCCACGTCAAGTTCAAAACCTTCCTCCAATACAAAACCCCCACGTGGACTCCTCAGCAACCCTGAGCCGTTCGATCTGCCACGTCAACAAATCAAGACGTAGCTCATGAACCGTAGTGTACGCAATGACACAGAATCGATCTCCTATTTTACGGATCTCTTCTCCTTCCGAGCTAGAATCATCTCCAGTGAGTGAGTGAATAAACCTCAAACAAAGCTATCGACTGAGTCTCGAGAGATATCGAAAAAGCTATACGATCTCAACAATGAGGACGAGGACGCTCGTGTCCGTCTTGTTCCTATTCTCCCTCCTCTTCCTTCTCCCAGATCAAGGTATCGATCCAATCCAACACTTTGATTTCGATTACGTAACTCTTCGCTTTCGATCTATACGCTAACAACGGTGTATGTGTATCACAGGAAGAAAGCTTCACGCGAATGCGGAAGATAGCTCCGACGAGGTTTCAGATCCACCCAAGGTGGAGGAGAAACTCGGCGGTCACGGCGGTTTATCAACGGATTCAGATGTCGTTCATAGGTTAGTCTCTCACCACGCTACAGCTTTCGATTGAATCGCGTAAATCTCGGCTGATTTCGTTTGTTGGCAGAGAGTCTGAGTCGATCTCGAAGAAGTCACTTCGCAGTAACGCGGAGAAGTTTGAGTTCCAAGCTGAGGTCTCTAGGCTGATGGATATTATCATCAACTCTCTATACAGCAACAAGGATATTTTCCTTAGAGAGTTGATCTCTAATGCTTCTGATGTAAGCCTAAGTGTTTATTATCATTGCTTGTTGCTTGTTGAAGAGGGGAGCTAATGTTTGTAATTTTTTTGCAGGCTTTGGATAAGATAAGGTTCCTTGCACTCACTGATAAAGATGTTTTGGGTGAAGGTGACACTGCTAAGCTTGAGATCCAGGTTAGCTCCTACATCTTTTGGTAGATGGTGTGTGATTTGTACATTGAGCTTGAGAGATCTGAAGTTTTTTTGATGATGATGTGCAGATTAAGTTAGATAAAGCTAAGAAGATTCTTTCTATCCGGGACCGTGGTATTGGAATGACTAAGGAGGATTTGATCAAGAACCTTGGTACCATTGCAAAATCTGGAACGTCAGGTGCGTTTGCTTATGTGGTGTTGTAGTTTAATAGTCTGGATATGAGAGAGTTCCTATGTATTAAAGATCTTGTCTTTCACAGCTTTTGTTGAGAAAATGCAATCAAGTGGGGATCTTAACCTTATTGGACAGTTTGGAGTTGGATTCTACTCTGCCTATCTTGTTGCTGACTACATTGAAGTCATTAGCAAGCACAACGATGACATCCAGTAAGTTGATTGCGGAGAGTGTTTTGTTTGGAGATATACTTGTATGAATGTGAACTCACTTGGAAAGTTTTCTGATAACTTCTTTTCCATTTTCAGACATGTATGGGAATCAAAGGCTGATGGTAAATTTGCTGTTTCCGAGGATACATGGAATGAGCCTCTTGGACGTGGAACTGAGATTAGACTACATCTTAGAGATGAAGCTGGCGAGTACCTTGAGGAGAGTAAACTTAAGGTGAGTACCATTTTCATAAAGATGTAAATTTTTCTTTCGTTTCTTAAAGAGTGATACGAACGAAAAGTTACACAAAGCAAAAAACCAGAATACCCAGGGTCAACAGAATTGTAAATACCGTGAACTGATTATATCTCTTTATTGTCTACTGCAGGATTTGGTGAAGAGATATTCTGAATTCATTAACTTCCCTATCAACCTCTGGGCTAGCAAAGAGGTTGAAACTGAGGTCCCAGCTGAGGAAGACGAGTCAGCTGAAGAGGAAACTGGTGAGTTATTTTGAGACATGGCAATAATAATTTTCTGCTTTAGCGTGTATATGTTCTTACGAGTCAGACGGACGTGAGTTTTATTAATGGTACTTTCGCTTCAGAAACCACCTCTACCGAGGAAGAGAAGGAGGAAGATGCTGAGGAGGAAGACAGTGAGAAGAAGCAGAAAACCAAGAAGGTGAAAGAAACAGTTTATGAATGGGAGCTTCTGAATGATGTGAAGGCTATATGGCTGAGAAGTCCCAAGGAGGTGACAGAGGAAGAGTACACTAAATTCTACCATTCTCTTGCAAAGGTGAAAATCAATGCGTGAACAAATAATATATGTTACACATTTGGATTTCTCTGACCCCAGTTGTTGTACAGGATTTCTCTGACGAGAAGCCAATGGCTTGGAGTCACTTTAATGCGGAAGGTGATGTTGAATTCAAGGCTGTGTTGTATGTTCCTCCGAAAGCTGCCCATGATCAGTACGAGAGCTACTACAACACCAACAAGGCGAACTTGAAGCTCTACGTCAGGAGGGTCTTC
This sequence comes from Brassica napus, assembly GCF_020379485.1. NCBI lineage: Eukaryota > Viridiplantae > Streptophyta > Magnoliopsida > Brassicales > Brassicaceae > Brassica > Brassica napus. Next base: position 7,948,035 of record NC_063434.1, on the reverse strand, counting down.
ATCTCGGATGAATTTGATGAGCTTCTGCCTAAATATTTGAGTTTCTTGAAGGTAAGTAACTGGAAGACAAACCAAGTTTTTACTTTCAATACAAATTCAAGAGCTGAATCGCTAATGTGAGTTGCTTCTGCAGGGTCTTGTTGACTCTGACACATTGCCTCTAAATGTATCACGAGAAATGCTTCAACAACACAGCAGCTTAAAGACAATTAAGAAGAAGCTCATCCGAAAGGCTCTTGATATGATCCGCAAGCTTGCTGAAGAAGACCCTGATGAGGTCCATGACGATGACAAAAAAGGTATTCCATATAACAAGCTTCTTGGTATCAGACCACTTATCGTGTTCCAGGTTTATTCTCCACCATGGTACTTATATCTTACTGGAATTTGTTCTTTTTTGGCTCACAGATGTGGAGAAGTCTGGTGAGAATGACGAGAAGAAGGGTCAATACACCAAATTCTGGAACGAGTTTGGTAAATCGATTAAACTTGGCATCATTGAGGATGCTTCTAACAGGAACCGCCTGGCCAAACTTCTTCGTTTTGAGACGTATGTGCTTTCATTAATCTTCTTATATACATCTGTTAGCTTAATAGCACCAGTTGGCTAAAGATTTAAAATTTCTCATTACAGAACTAAGTCCGATGGAAAACTGACTTCACTGGATCAGTACATCAAGAGAATGAAGAAGGGGCAAAAGGACGTATTTTACATTACTGGAAGCAGCAAGGAGCAACTGGAGAAATCTCCATTCCTCGAGAGGCTAATCAAAAAGGGCTATGAGGTTTGCATCGAACACTGATAATTCTTCTTTAATCCATTGCCAACTCGCATCTCACAATCCAATACTTGTGTTCGCAGGTTATCTTCTTCACAGACCCCGTTGATGAGTACTTGATGCAATACCTGATGGATTACGAGGACAAGAAGTTCCAGAATGTGTCAAAAGAAGGACTGAAGGTTGGGAAAGACTCGAAAGTGAAGGAGCTAAAAGAAGCATTCAAGGAGTTAACCAAGTGGTGGAAAGAGAGTCTCGCTAGTGAGAACGTGGACGACGTCAAAATCAGTAACCGTTTGGCTGACACTCCCTGTGTAGTTGTAACATCTAAGTTTGGATGGAGTGCAAACATGGAGAGGATCATGCAGTCCCAAACTCTCTCCGATGCAAACAAGCAAGCTTACATGCGCGGAAAGAGAGTCCTTGAGATCAACCCACGACACCCGATCATCAAAGAACTCAAGGAAAGAGTTGCTAGCGACCCAGAGGTAAAAAACATAAGATCCATCAGTTCTTTGTTTTTTGTTTACCTTCCTGACACTCAAAAGTCTTGCAGGATGAGAGTGTGAAAGAAACAGCACAGCTCATGTACCAGACGGCTTTGATCGAGAGTGGATTCATACTCAACGACCCAAAAGACTTTGCAGGCCGTATTTACAACTCTGTCAAGAGCAGCCTGAAGATTAGCCCTGATGCAGTAGCCGAAGAGGAAGTAGAGACAGAGGAAACAGAGACCAGTGAGGAAGCCACTGAGACAAAATCAGATGACTTGCCTGGTGGTCTAAACATTGAAGCCGAACCTGTTGAGGAAGAGACACCAACCAAGGACGAACTATAGATTTCACTTCTGATGTTTTTCTTCTATGTGTTTTCTCTACTCTCTTAGTTAAAAACAGAACATCGTGTTTTACTCGTATTTCTTTCCAAGATTAGTTTTTACTATGTGGTTTTTGATGGATTATGTAATAGCAGCACAACTTTGATTCTAGATCATGCTAAATGAGTGCATCTATCATATCACTGTTCCTTGATTAAATTAAACAACAATGTGAACCCGCGACGGTTCAGACACGAAACTTTTGGTTGGTCAATCTATCTGTCCGAAGTTATCCTTGTAGCTTTCTGTAGTGTTAGACACCTATAATGCATATCTACTTGAGTATTTTTACTTGTATTCTACAAAACTAAGTTTTGAAAAGCTATGGTCTTTGTAAATTAAAACATATATATTCTGTAAAAGTAGAGATTTTATTTGCAAGGAAAAAGACTTTAATCAATTCGTGATAAAATATCTTTTCAACGTATTGTTATCCCTGGCATCACTTTAAACATAAAGCAATTTGGTCATACTTTTTTATTTGTGAGATCACATGGATCTTGACCCTTGAGAGAAGGTATATATAGAGGTGTTGATGTCACCCAAAATGCTCCCTTTAAACTCTTATCTCATAAGTTTTTTCTCTTCCTCTTTAGTTTTGTTATCTCCAATATTCCAAACTTGACTTCTCCACCGAAAATACTTTTCTTTTCAAAAGAAGGAAACAAAAATAAAAACAGTGATGATCATAACACTTCTTCATTCTCCTGTCTCATTCTGTTTCATCTACATTTTTAGCTTCCTCTTCTTCTACGGTAATATTTATATGATTCTGTATCAAGATTCGCAATATTCATTTCATATTCATATCTTCTCATATACATTTTGACTTGCGTAGGAAGTAACGGTGCTACAGTCACTATAGTAAACCGATGCAGCTTCACTGTCTGGCCGGGAATTTTAGCCAACTCCGGAAGCAGCGGCTTAGGAACCACCGGTTTCGAACTTGCTTCTGGTGGCTCACGTTCCTTCCAAGCTCCAGCTAGCTGGTCGGGTCGGTTTTGGGCAAGAACCGGCTGCAACTTCGACTCTCAAACCGGTCAATTCACCTGCTTAACCGGCGACTGCGGCTCTAACCAAGTCGAATGCAACGGCTCAGGAGCCAAACCACCGGCTACACTAGCCGAGTTCACAATAGGGTCAGGTCCAGAAGACCCGACCCGGAAACAAGACTTCTACGACGTGAGCCTCGTGGACGGATACAACGTCCCCATGGTAGTTGAAGCAAGCGGAGGAACAGAAGGTAACTGCTTAACCACAGGATGCGTAGCGGATCTAAACCAAAGATGTCCAGCGGAGCTCCGGTTCGGATCCGGGTCAGCATGCAAAAGCGCGTGCGAGGCGTTTGGTAGTCCGGAGTATTGTTGTAGTGGCGCGTACGCTTCACCTACAGAGTGTAAACCGTCCATGTACTCGGAGATATTCAAGTCAGCTTGTCCTAGATCGTATAGCTACGCGTTTGACGACGCTACGAGTACGTTCACATGCACTTCTGCTGATTATACCATCACTCTTTGCCCTTCCTTGCCTAGGTAGGTTTAACTTCTTTATTGTTATTATTTTTTTGTCTACTTGCTTTATCATGCACACGACGAGCTTAGCTAGCAGAGTAATGTGATTGGCTTGAGCCATTTATGAAAAAGAAGTTGATTCTTTCTTTTTTTTTTACACGTAATAAAGGAGTATATAATAGTCATTCCATCAAAGAAAGGAAAATGAAAAAGGTTATTAGAACATACAACAGGCCTACCATTACCGAACGCGTATGCTTATATTAGTTATTTATATTCAAATAGTTATTATACTCTAATAAGTTTGGAATGTGTATACAGCCAAAAGTCTGCAGCTAATGGGTGGAGAGAGGGCGGTGGATTGGCAGAAAGCTCACCGTCACCATTATCTACTTGGTTATCTGATGTTTTCACTTCTGGCTCCTCAAAAATTCATATATCTTCTCAGTATTTACTCATTTTCAGTTGTATTTTTCTTCTTTTTCGGAGATTTTGATATTTGTTTTTCATCATTTCCGGTTCTGGATGTAATTCTGCATCCTGTTATTACATTTATATGTTTCATGATTGTGCAAATTAATGAATACTTAACCACATTGTTGATGACCATGTATAATGTCATTTTACCACTGTTGTTATGTCTAGAGTTGGTTGTCGCAGTATGGCAAAATTTCAGTTGGCAAGTAGTTGCAATATGTTGATAAATGTCGTCACAACTGATTTATAAAACTTAGTGGAAGAACATATCTGATAATAAAGGATTATAGTATTATCTTAATTTTGGTTTTGATGACAAATGATGTGTCCTATTAGGATAACATTGATGGATAGATGACAAGAAACGCAAAAACGTGTGCTGTAGAAAGAAGAAAAAAAAGTACAAAAAGGAGAAAAGAAGATCATGATAACTGATAAGCTAAAGTAAGCCTTGGCAGTTTAACCGGATTTAGAAAACAGAACCAAAATTTTGGTAACTCGGTTTGAGTTCGGTTTAATGGTATTATATTGTTGAGAATCAACAAATATATATTCTTTTAAATCATAAGTACAGACTGCTCTCCTCACTCTGCATTTGTTTCGCCATGGAATGAAGAAATCGATTCAGAGACTTCTCAGCCGTCACCAATGCAGCATCGACTTCTTTCTGCTTCTCCGGGTTTACCTCTTTCATCTGCTCATGAACCAACTGTACTTTCCGAACAAGTTTACGCAATTCCTATCAACGACAGAAAGCATATATGATACGTTTAAGGAACTATACACTTTAGTAAACAAGTCATACACATCAACTTTTTTATTGAACTCATATTTTGACTAACCTGTCGATCGAAATCAACACTCTGAAGAGAATAAACTTCTTTTGTGAGCTCCACATTTTGACTGATAAGGCCATCAAACCATCTCGCAGCTATAGCCACATATTCTTCTGAGCTCTGAAAAACATCATCTTAAAAATTATATGAGTTTGGAGAGCAAAACTACTGAGAACGTTTCTATGTAGACAGTTCTCTTCATCCATTTAGACAAATGATACTAATATACCATCCTCTTCTTTAATGGAAGCTACTCTTAACCGCTATATTCTGCAATGGACTACCAAAATATTCTACCCTTTGCTATATCATCATCATGTCTCCATTCACTTATTGTAACTACCTTTAAAAACTGAAGTTGATACTTACCTCTCCTTCATCTTCTGACTCTGTTTCTGTATCAATAAAATCGCCGACTCCAGCGTCATCTGCGCCATCCTTTGCTGAAGCAATCAGCGCCTGGATCCTTGTGAGATCACCCTGATTAGTGGCATTAATCAGAGTGTCCATCAAATCAGGTTCAACTTCACGCAACAACTTCCCTAAGAAACAAACACCAACATCAGTTAAAATCTTAGTGAACGCTATAGAGTAAATAATGTAACTTTCTCTCTCTCTCTCACCGATATAGTTAAAATGTCTTCGCTTTCCTTCTCTAACATCCGCGCCTAGTCTCTGCGACATAACAACAAACACCTTGCGTGCATTAGTCCCATAACACGATCATCTACCTTAAAGCACGCATCTTGATTTACCTTGGCAAGCATCAACGCATCGTAAACCTCCTCACCAAGCGACGCCGCTCTACCAGATGTAAAGTCAATTCATTTTCAATAAAGTTGAGATTTTTATAGGAGATGATTGATTGATTACCTCATAACCCTCTTAATCTGATCACTCGAGAAGGAAGCGAGCTCCATACCCCACCGTACGGCGCGGCGAGCGTCACGCTTCCGCTGGTTCCTGCTCCTCGAGGACTCGGACTCTGACTCATCGCTACCGCCATCTTCTTCAGCAATGAGGGTTGGAGGAGAGAGAGCTTCTGGTGGACGGCGAAGTCGCCGACGAGGTGGGGATCTTGCGGTGGAGAAAGAAGGGGAGAGGAGAAGGAGAGTGGGGGTAGAAGAAGGTGGGTTTAGCGGCAGCTTCTTGGAGAACAAGTGGCGGAGATTACGAAGACGGTGATGACACTGCGGCGACAATTGCCTTATCGGACGTATGAGTTGCGCCATGGAAGTTCTCCGGCGAATGGTTCCGATGTCGAGTGGTGGTGGTTCGTATCTACGACTACTACACTGTAAAAAGAGCTTAAAGAGTTTATTTTTTACTAAGGTGTTTTTTCTCCGTGGGCATAATAATTTTACATATGCAAAAAAATATTTAATAATAAATGTTAAAAATCCTTTATATATGCAAAAAAATTCATCATAACATAAATACATTTTATTATGTAATATAAACTTAAAAGCACTCCTCTCTCTAAAAAAGTCATTTGCTCTCCCTTCTCTCTAAGCTTTCTCTTTTTCCGATCTGTTTGCGTGTTACCGGCCGACGGTGTGGGCTTCCTCAGCCACCGTCGGTCCGGTCTTTTCTTCCATTCTCTTTGCTTGCATGTTTTCTTAAGTTTTAAGTCTCCAATAGTTGGATCTAGATCTTGGATTCCAGATTCTTTTGAGGTTCGAGGTATGTCGGTGATGGATCAGTCGGTGGCGTGCTTATATCATGCTGTTGTTCTTCTGTTCCGACGTTTCCTCTTCTCTTCGGGTTTCTTCAGATGGTCTTTTGGCCTTGTTTCGACTTCTGCGTTTCAAGGATCCGTTAGATCCTCTCGTTGTTTTCCCGTCTTCCCGATCTGGCTGTGCTTTTCATGTTTCACTTATTGTAGAGGCTCTACCATGGATTGAAGGTTGCATGTCCTTGATCTCGCTTGAAACGGTATGATTATGGTTTAATCTTTGTATCTTGTTGCCTCTACGCAAGGGATCTCAGATGTGATTATCTTGGACGGATTTGGCTCTTTACATCCGGTCGTGGAAGTTGATTGTTAAAAGCTATGTGCTCATCATCTTCCTGGGTTATGTCTACTGCTTCATCCTCGGTGGCTTGTGAAGTAATCTTCAAAGCAATATAATGAGGTGTGGTTCTACCCAAATAAAGTTCGACTGTGGATGAGTTCTATCTTATCCTTCTTCATTTGGTCATTCCTCTTGCATGGGTGTTTTTGCTCATTTGATCTAGATTCATGTATTGTGTGTACTTGATCTTTTGGTTTATCTCTCTTGTCTCCGGAGATTCAGTTCGTATCTGCCGGCCTATGACTCCAAAGGAATGTTATTCCTGTTGGCTTAGTTTCTAGAAGTTTTTATAACTTGCTAGCATATGATCACAACTTGTAAGTCTTTGTCTAAGTTTATAATCAATGAAATCCTTCAGTGTTAAAAAAAAAAAATAAACTTAAAAGCACTCATGCGTTACAATATTTAGTAAAAAAATAAATTAATATTTTTTACATATAACAAAGTCTTTTAGTATAACAAAATTATCTTTTATTGTGTACAGTAAATTTGAAAAACTCATCTATACGTAACATTATATCAATATATATATATATATATATTGATTTTTTTGTTTTTTTTTAATATGATGTAATTTTTGGATAGCATAATATAAAATACTTTTATATAATGATAATTATCAAGTCACTGAAATTCATTTTCAGTGTATGGTTAATTATATATTAACTAATTTAATTATTTATTAAAGTGTATACAGATTTTATAACACAATATAAAATATTTTAAGATAATGATAAATATCAGATCTAACGTTTTTTTAAAAATTTATGGTTAATTATATATTACCAAAATCGATCTAATTATTCATTAAGACCACTAAAAATTTAGCCACTAACCACTTTAACTTTTAAATGAGAACTCAGTAAAAAAATATTTTGTAACTAATAGTATAGATTCAATTCATTTTTTTTATCTTTTTACTTTTTATTAAGTTATTTTCGTTTAATACACTGAAAATCTGGAGCATATACTAGATCAATGTTGATTTGGTCGTCAAATTAAGGTTCTTTTGTGTATCATACTCATGACTTTTTCTAAGATATTAGCATTCACCATTAGTATACTATTAATCGCGTGATAAATCTTGACATTTTACCACACACGAAAATCGTGTAGCATAATAGTATAACAACAAAATATGTCAATCGAAAGGAACAAAAACAAAAGTTTTAATTGTTGAATGAGAAAAAAACCTTGCAGCGTCACAATATCAATACATCCCTATATATTAATTGAAGATTTTTTAAAAAATTAGAACTTTAATTTTGTATTAGTTAAAAAAACCACATCATATGTGGCACTTTTAAATGCCTTCTAAATCCTATTTCTAATAATTCTAGAGCACGTAATATAAACCATATATTTTTATATTTGCATTAAACATATATTGAAAAGTTAATATTTTAATTTTGAAATCTTCATTGTTTTTTTTAAAATGATTATAAATTATTGAAACTACTAAACATCCCACATTTATAAAAAATTCGTTGGTGTAAAATTTTGTTACACAAATATGCAAATAATCATAAAATCATATAAGTAGAAACCTCATTTAATAAATAACCATATTAAAAGTATACTATATATCTATGTTAATATCATTTAAATTTAATTATATATCATATACGATAAATAAGATTGATTGTTTTGATTTATTTATCCTAAAATAATTGTAAATAAACAAAAATGATCGTTTAATTTATATGCAAACGCTAATTTATTACATAATAGTAACCGATTTCTTAGTTATTTAGTATATATACTTATTATTTTATTATTTAATAATATGCAGAAAACATAAAATAAGTAATAAATATAAATTATTTATTCTGCAATAGGTGCGGATCTTAACCTAAGTCTGTATCTCTTAATAATTTTAAATCTTAAACATTTTCTAAATCTCATACCAAAACAAACAAACGAAATGAGAATAAACTCCAAAATCAATATTTATATTGAACAATAACCAAAATAAAAAAGAGATACAAAACAAATTGAAGATACATAGGATTGGGATATGGACGTAAACTTCTCACGGCCATAATTAACTTTTAAATTTCTAAATCATAATATAAAACTGAGCTAGCATGGTTTCATTTTAATCAAATAGTAGATCTGAAATTCTTCGGCCTAAACGTTAAAAACGTTCTGATGCGATAAATGTTTTTTTGACCTAAAATATTTTTTAAAATTGGATCAGCTCATATGTATATAAATTATTTAATTAACAAAAAGTTAAAAGAAAATTTAAGGACCATAATATTAATTCGATCAAGAATATAAATTTATTTTTCCATACAATATTTTTAAAATAATTTTTATATAAATTTCTCTTGCACAAAGCGCATGTCTTATTATGCTATTCTATTGCTTACTAATCTATAAATTCATCATATTGTAAGAAAATAGCTGATGCATTGATAATATAAAAGTTACACAGCTTAAGAATTAGGCGTCACTCGTGTCCGCTCGCAGCCACACCATATCCATACAAAAGTCAAGATGATCATGCACACCACAAGGATGATGGGTATGAGGTAACCTATCAATATCATAGTGTTTCTTCACTTCACCAAAAACTTGTTCTTCCTATTTTCTTCCCCTGCTAAATTCAAGCTTAGCTTATGGTTACGCTAATTAGAATAAGAAATATATAGACATGAAAAAATCTTTTAAATCTTTTGAATTTCCCTTGGAAAGGAAGTCTTTAGATTTTCTAATGATTAGGAAATATATGTAACTGCCTAATATGGCTAAAATATATATATGAAAATTAATAATTTTGAATAATAAATATTTGATAAATATTAGTATATCTTTTATCATATATGTTTAATTTGAAACTATTAAAATAAATGAAACAAGCATATTAACTATATAATAAAAAAATTAGATTTTTTATGTATATGTTATATATTGAATTTAAAAAAAACAACTATAAATTACTATAAATGCTAAAAATTTCTTATTTAAATTTTGTGATCTATAGTTTAAAATTTTTGTTATGAAAAGATACAAATGATTACAAAGTCATATAAGTAGAAAGTCTCATTTAATAAGTTTTAAGATTAAAAGATATATATATATATATATCATTTTAAATTAAACTATATACCATATAAAAATACAAAAATATTTCAATCTAGAAATTTGCTTTGAACATTCTTTTTTGATGAAAGCTTTGAACAATTTTATTTTTAAATTAGAAATTACTAAAACTATTAATCCCATAATAAAATTTTTGTTATCAATAATTTAATTTTTTTTCTATAAAAGATAGATCAAAAAAATTTGAGTAAAAACATCGTTTATTAATATAAAATATACTATATATATATGTTATTATCATTTAAATTTAATTATATACCATATCAAATAAAAAAGTATTATTTAGATTAATGAAATTTATGTATGGAAAATTGCCAAAAACTATCATATTCAATTCATAGTACTACTTTTCATGTTTACACTAACCACTTTTATCCTCAATTTTAATGAAGGGTAAAAAATATTTATAACCTTAGGGTCAACTAATCTACACTTAAGGTTTTGAGTTGAGAAGTGGGATAGGCTTTTTGAAATGTGAAAAATTTAGGATTCTAATAAATATATAAATAAGTACTTAAAAAAATAAATTTTCGAAAATAGTTTCAAAAATAATTTTTGATTTTCAAAAAGAAATTTGAAAAAAAAAATTCGAAAAAAAAAATTCGATAAAAAAAGTTGATAAAAATTTTTGAATTTGAAAAGTATAATTCGAAAACATAAAGAAATTATTTAATTTTTTAATTTAATTTTATATTTTATATTTAATTATTTATTTATTATATATATATATAACAAGAATATAAGAGTCTTTTGCCATTTAATGAAGAATGTATTTTTGAAAATGTCTCTTTAGTGGTGGTAAACATGAATAATGGTATTAATAAAGTGGTAAACATGAAAATTCACTTTTATTTATATGTTTGCACCAATTATTTAATTATAAACGTAATAGTTATAAACTTTTATTATTACTAGGTCCTTGTCCGCGCTACGCGCGGATAGTATTTTGATTTTTTTTCATATTTTTGTACTATTATGTTAATTGTTTAGTTTTATAAAATGTTATATTTTTACTGTAAATTTGGAATTAAAAATCTAATTTTTCCTTACTGTAAAGTAAGTTAATTTTTTTGAATCTTACCACAACACATTATACACGAAAATAATATAGTTGGTCTTTATATTCTTATTTGGTGTAATATTGAAAATTTTGATGGTTTGTTTAAATAGTTTTCTTAAATTATATATTTTAGGATTGATTTTTGTGACTATATTCTATAATTGTCTAAAAAATTGTTTGTCCCATATAGACATTCACATAAATATGGACTTCTGATAAATTTGTTCATTGGGATATTTAGTTTCACTTTCAACTTTATTCTCTTTATTGGCATCCTCATGCTAGCTTGTGGGGCTAGCCAACTTGGTGCAAAAGGGTTTACAAAACCTGATCGAGATGCGCGTGATCGGACACCTTTTGCTAGGCTATTCGTACGGAATTTTAAAGATCTAGGAATATAGGCAATAGAAAGTTCAGAAAATTCGTTGGATACAGCCTGTATTTCGTCGAGCTCCGAGTCCAACGCATGCTAATCTTCCTCCTTTTGAATGAGTATAACCAGTTATTCACAGTCGATTGAAAGACCATCTCTCTGTGTCCAAACTTCAGTATCACTTGCATTGCCCATAGTAAACCTTCAGCTTTTGCAGTGGTGATTTGGTGCGTGTATATCGGCCCTTGCTCCAAACAGCATTGGAAAGTCACCATCCATTAACACAAAGCCAAGTCCAGATATGTCTCTTTCATTTATCCAGGATGTCTAGCAGGAGCGTTTCTTTACGGAGGAACAGTTGTGTCCGTTACCTCAACTCCCATATCAATCTCCATAATCTCGTCTATACACTGAGCTATCCTCCAACACTCTGCTTCCATTTTATTCGCTAACGGGAAAGACATAATTCCTACGACACTATTAATGATTGTTTTTTTTTGTAACACCGATACGGCAAACTTATGTTTTATTTAACAAAACTCTTATTTTAATTTTGTATTAAAGAATCAATCATATTTTATATTATCCATAATTTTAGTAAATTTGCTTATTTGTCATGTTTTTATTAGGTTTTAGCTAAATTATTGATTTATTATTTATTTTTAGCTAAGTCACTAATTTATTAATTTAAAAAATACCCTTAATTAATATTATATATATATATTAAAAATGAATTTTATTTTAATAATATTAAATTTCTATTTTATATTAAAATTTAGTTAGTTTTTCTTATTTGTCATATTTTATTAGGTTTTAGACTTTTAGATAGTTTTTGATTTATTATTAATTTCTAACTGATTCGCTAATGTGTTAATTAAAACAATACCCTTAATGAATTTTATATATAATTAAAAACGAATTTTATTTTAATCATATAAAATTTATATGTTATATTAATATTAAATATTTGATTCTAAAATAATATAATAAAATTATAAAAAATATAAAAATAAGATAATTCTTATATATATTTTGTTGCTATCTGAAAACAATATTTTTATTATAAAAGTTAAAAAGATACAAAAAATTATAATTAAATATTATTCAATAAAAAAATATTTATATAAATATATTTTCTAAACTATTTCTAAGATATGAGTGTTTTAAAAAATTTAACACGGGATGTTTAGAACACGGGATTATGCTTATGAGAGAGTGGCTCGGGAGTGGGCTAGGAGATGGGTCTAATGGGCTGCGAATTGTTGAATTTTTTTTTAATTGCAAGCCCATTTCGTAATGGCCTTGCATATTGGTTGGTCCTGAATATTTGTGCACATGTGGATAGGCTTAGGAAGCAATGATTTAGCTCCTTTTATATAGTAGGATTTTATAATATGTAAAAAATATATAACACGTAAAATAATTTATATATATAATGTTCATCCCGCAGAAGATTCAGATATTAACCTGGTTTAAATTATTTTGTTGATCATACTCATGATTTTCTGTAAGATATCAGCATTCACCATCAGTATAGTATTAACCGTGTTGTATAACGTATGACAAATAACAACTAAATATGTAGAACAGAGTTAGAAGAATATCATTTAACAAAAACAAAACATTTATAATTCGATTGGTTTTATTAAGTTTTTTTTTTTGGTTTTATTAAGTTTACGTCAATGCCATACTGAACAAATTAAATAAGTCGACGACAAAGAATAGGTCTAACAATAACGAATAATGTGAGTGATACATATCTTGCACACCTTCACTTTTAACTGTTTACACACCCACAAAGACGACTTAAAAATAAAATGGTTCGTTTATAATCCACCGGTCAAGCTAATACGAGAGAAAGAGTTAGAAAAACTCCAGCCAGATGATTTAACGTTGAGTGTTGTTGTAGGTGAGAAGCTAAGTCCAAACATCTCCTTTGGCGTCATGTTTGATTCATCAAACCCAACCAAAGTAGCCACAAGAGAAGCACTCTCTTTGCAATGCTCCACGTCTTTGGCCTTGGTCCATGCCTTGTGTGTTACTTGCATGCTCCTCTGCTTTGAACTCAACTCAACACCCCATTTCTTGTAAACTTCTTCTCTGTCCTTTCTTCCAAACTTCTTTGGTATTTGCTTAGCCAACCATTCTCTCTCTCGCCCCAGCGTTTTAGCACTTTGTTTCCTCACAATTTCCGGCGAGTCCTTGAGGAAAGATAGCCTCCTTAGCTCCACTTCCATGTAGACAAAGTCTGATGGATCGCCTTTGAAGAGCAAGAAGAAGTACGTTCTGTGAACCAAAGGTACATTACAAACCCCCCAAAGCTCAATAATCTGGCTTTGCTGTCTCTCAAACTCTGCTTTAGTGTCTCTTTCGGGCTTTGTCTTCTCTGCTTCAGTGTCGGACTCATGCCTTGAATGATGCTGCATCGCCATCTGTTTAAGCCCCGCCATAAACTCATGGAAGCTACCGCCGCTAGTCTCAGTGTCTGAATCTTTAGTGCTCTGTGCATCGGTGGAGAGAGTGTTGTCTAAATCAAAGGATGCGTTGTTAGATGTGTTGAATGTGAAGCGTCCGCTAGCAGCAGCTGCAACAGCCTTTGTGAACAGGAGGTTTTCTCTGCAGCTTCGGCTTCTTCTCATCATCTTCAAGCTATCTCCTGGACTGGTGTTGACACTTATTGTGTTAAAAGATGGAGATTGATTCTCTTCTGCTGAGTGCATGCTCATAAAGTATTCGATTGTCTTCTGCATCTCCTTCACCTTGTTTTTAAGAGCCTCGTATGTAGTCTCATCGTCATGGGAGCCTCCATGGACTTGTACATGTTGTTGTGACTGTTGTGTGTCTTTTTTCTTGGGAGACAAGCTAGGGTTTGTTTCTTCCTTCTCCACATATTGATTAGTCTCATTGGCTTCTTCTAGCTTGTTTGTAGGTTGCTCAGCTTCAGCTTCATGTTTAGCAGATAAACTCATCTTTGTATCTATTGTCTTTAAAGATGAATCAGAATCTTCCTTTACTGACTTCATAGCTTCATTCTCATTGGCCATAGGCCACAAGTTCTGTCCCGTATCTGCTAACCTTTTGATAGTTAGCTCATCTTTGGCTTCATCTTCCTTCTCAAACTCTATAGTTTCATTATCATTCGCCATAAGAGGTTCACAGTGTTGTTTGTCTTCCAGACATGACTGGTCCCTAGACAGATTCTGCTCTAAGTCTTCTTTCTTTGAAGATTGCCTTTGTTCTGTTTCTTGCACTTCTTGTGCAAACTTGTGTACAGCTAGCTCATCTTTGGCTTCAAGTTTAGCAGATAAAAAGGAACCAGCATCTTCCTTTTCTGACTTTATAGCTTCATCATCATTGGCTATAATAGATTTGTAATGTTGTTTGTTCTCCAGACATGACTGGTCCTTAGACAGATTCTGTTCCATGTCTTCTGTCTTTGAAGATGATTGCCTTTGTTTTTCCACAGATTTTTCTGTATCTTGCACTTCTTCTACCAACTTGTCTATAGTTAGCTCATCTTGGGCTTCAGGTTTAGCATTTAAAGATGAATCAGAATCTTCCTTAGCTTCATCCTCATCAGCCATAGAAGATTTGTAGTTTTGTTTGTATTCTACAACACATGGCTGCTGATCCTTAGGCATGTTCTGTCTCATGTCTTCTTTCTTTGAAGATTTCTCTGTCTCTTTGAATTCTTCAGCTAACTTGGTTATAGTTAGCTCATCTTGGGCTTCATGTTCAGCATATAAACTCTTCTCTGTATCTATCTCCTCTAAAAATGAATCAGCATCTTCCTTTTTGGACTCCATAGCTTCATTCTCATCTGATAATGACTCCACTTTCTTTTCGACAATGTTGTCTACTGTGTCTTGGATTATTACTCTTTCACTATTCTCTTCAATGCATCTTACTTCTTTGCAAGCATCTTCTTGTTCTTGTATGGTCCTTTGACCCATCTCCTCCCACTTGTTGCTCACTCCATTCTCCGGGATTCGAGGAGTAGTATCATCCAGCAAGAAACCATCTTCATCAGGAGAGTACAAGTTACTTTTCACCATGTTATTTAGCAAACGAGGCTCATCAAAATCTGTTGAGTCATAGCTTTTTCTCCTGCTGTAATCAACTGAGCTTGAAGATGATTGATATTCCGCTGCTGATTTAAGCAGATTCTCTACCCGAGATTGAGCTACATCTCGTTGCCACTTAAGCTCCTGGATCTGCTCCTCCATCTGTAGATTGTTGCACAAGTAATATTAAGTGATGTTTCTTTAACAAAACACACAAAAGAAGCATTCAAAAACAAACTAACCTTTTCAATAACTTCTTCTTTCTGTTTGAGCAATGAATGAAACTCATCAGAGGTTGAAGAAGAAGAACCACCAAGTCCAAGATTCTTCAACTCATTCTCCATTCTCATCAGTTCCCTCTGGAGCTGCTTCACCAAAGCTTTCTCAGACACAACCATGTTCACTTGAGCGTTTGTGGTCACCTCTTTAGCACAAGTTGCAAAGAGTAATGTGTTTCTTGATTGTTCAAGATGACTACGAGCAGGGCTCATTGTACATATGATAGCCGTTCTTGCGTTTCCTCCCAATGAGTTTTGAAGTATGCGTGTTAGCTTTGAGTCTCTATATGGTATGTGTCCATGTTTCCCTTTGCTGCAGTAGTTCCAAGAAAACACATTCATATTAACTTCTTAAGAGACTCTTAGAGGAGAACTCTATTTTAGACATTACCTGAGTTTTCTGATGACAGTTCCAAGAGTAAGTAAACTCCGGTTAATGTGACAACCTTCTTTGAGTCTTGAACCAGCAGATAATGTCTGAGAAGCTCTTTCACTTCCTGCTAGATCAACAAAGCACACTGATGCTGCAAGAATCGCTGAGCTCTCTGGTGAAACCTCTCTTTTTGAACTTTCTATTGTCTGCATGAGAAATTAACATTAATGTGAGGATCTGATGAGTGTAGTCTTTATCATTGATAGATAAATATGAGTACCAGTCTGAGAATCTGATGAGATCTTGAGCTAGTCTCATTTAAAGACGTCTCTCCAATCTTCCTTTGAGCTGAGAAAAGACCATAGATTCAGTATATCATCAACTTGTTGATAATATATAATCAAGTAATTAATTGAGTGTGGTTAGTTAATTACTCTCGCATATGGATATGAGTTCTTCTAGATGGTTTCTGTCTGTGATAGTCTCCTCTTTAAGTTTCTCAACGACCGTTCCTCTCTAATCAAAGTTGACATTAATGTTTTCAGTAATTGTGTAACTAATTATGATGACTAGAAAGAATTAATTGCTTGGAAAAGAAGTTATTGAGAAGGGACCTCAGGATCATCAAGAAGCCTAAGTGGATTATTATTATCTTCACAAAGTAGATCCCTCACAGCTTCATTGTAGATCTCCATTGCTGAGAATTTTAGTGTGAATTTTCTTTCTTGTTTATGCTAAAAGAAACAACAGAGAATATTCTCAGTGAGTGAAATATTGATAGAAAATAAAATAAACAAGAGTTGTAACTTAGAAGTTAATGTGTGTAACCTTGTCAATGTAAAGAAAAATATCATTGATTGCAAATCCAGTGATTCCTGTCATGGTGTATGTTTTGCCACTACTTGTCTGTCCATAAGCAAAGATGCTTGCTGCAAAAAAACAATAACCATCTCCATTATGACATGATCTAGTGTAGATATATATTTAAACGATTCAATTATGTTTCTTACAGTTGATTCCGGAGAGGACACAAAGTGCAACCTCTCTGGCTCCATCATCATACACTTGCTTTGTAGGACATTCAAATCCAAACACCTTGTCTGTAACACAATAATTGATTGGTATGTGATTTTTATAGTTAGTAATTGATATGTTGGTGTAATTAGTAATTTTAAGTTTTTTTTTCGGTTTATTACCAAAGGTGAAGGAAGGCTTATCAGACAAGTTATGAGCGTTGCAGATGATGGTGGTGTTGTTGATGCATTCCCAATCACATCTATCGTTTCTTGTCTTCTCTTTCTCGTTTAGAGGTCTAACCCTCACCGACACCAGTATCTTCTCTTCTCCTCCTGCTCCTGCCGACATCTTTTTCTTTCTTTCTTTCTATATATCTCTCTTTAATTCAAAGCTGTTGCAAAGGTATGAATCTTTAGACGAGATAAAGAGAGGAACAGAATTGAGGTGAAGACCTTTTTCTAGGGTTTCTTTATTAACTTGTGGATTAATTAAACAATACAAACCCTTGGATCCCTATATAAGGAACCCTAACATAAAATTTCCTTTTCATAATATAACTGCCACAAAACCTAACCCAAACCCATTAAAGGATTAATCCAATTATTTTATGAAAAAAAAAAATCTTCTGAAACATTTCTTTTTCTCAAATGCAGGCTTTAGATCATAAAGAACAAATGCTGAACGTTTCAAACGTGCCATTGCTAGTCATTGACCAAAACGAATCGACATGTATAAGACTCAAGCTCACCTTTTGATCGTCATTGTACTGCTGCAAATTTGAGAGAGAGGCATGTTTTGATTGTGAGGGTTGAAACTAGAGGAGAGTTTTAATTTGATCATAGTTCATATAGAAAATTCAACGAGAAAAGTTGTTGGGAGATGAGGAAAAGAATGAGTCAGCCAAAATAACAAGATGAGAGACAACTTCCTGTGTCAAAACCTCTCTGTAATTTCTTCTTCCTCAAGTTTATTTTTCCTGATTGAGCTGTCTGCCGGCATGGCCATTGGATACGTTTCGACCACCAGGTCACATTACTAATTTAAGAATGTTGCTAACCTTAACCTATTTTAACCTTCCCGTTACGGCTATTATAGTATTACCTTGTTGTACAAGGGAAACTAACCTTATCTTGATAGTAAGTTTTTCTTTGAGCATTGACCAGACTCGGTGGTCTCAGTTTGAAGCACAAAGATTTGGTTGTTTATGTTTCATTATTTAACTGTGAGAAATTGTATGAAACAGATAATTAAAGAGTATCTAAAGATTACATTAAGATAATTTTAATAATGAGATCACATTCTGAAGTCTTGAGATACTTCAGAAAGAAATCAAAAACGCTACAAAGAGAATGGAAAGAGGTCTTAGAACTCCAAAGTACAAACACAACCAACATTAAGAAAATAATTGTTTCTCTTTTATATATGGTTTTTGTACATTTTTAATAAAGTAAAGTTGATAAGGTAAAATGAACAATAGCACGATTAAACCAATTGAAAACCATCTGGAATGAGTTCTTGATGAGAAGAGTCTTGAGATATATACTTGCGGCAAGCATACATCACTGCTGAATGAAAACCAGCTGGGTTGTCTATGAACACAAAATGGCCACCCTACACAAATTTTTTATCAAAAAAATCTCTCACATAAGCATTTTCTTCTCTCTATAATTTCCTCTTTAAATTTGAGAAAACTAATGCAAAACTATTTAGAGATGTAACCTGTGGAACACGAATGATTTCGCAAGGGACCTTCATGTGTTTCCGTGCTTCCACTGCACCTTGATAGTTCATCCAATCATTCATTCCATAGATAAAAGTTGTTGGCACTTTCCACTCTGATGCACTGCACAAAGATAGTCATCGAAAATGAATTACATAAACATTCCATCTGCAGTGTGCTAATAAACTTGGTCTTTGTTTCATCAGATTTGGTGGACAAACCTTTGTAAGAGTGGCTTCCGAGCAAATGCTCCAAAGGAGAAGATGTATTTCAAGCACAACTCTCCACTAGCCTTTGCAGCCAACGTATGATACACATAATCTACAACGCAAAAACAAACCATCACTTTTCAGCTATGCGTCATTATCTTCCATATGCTGCTGTGGGAACTTAAGAGTAAGAAGTACTCACCGGTGAGCAATCTGGATTCCTCATCTGTTAGCACAGTTCCCACAGAATGTGCTCCAAATCTTGCACTTGTATACCGGTTCACAAGACCCGGACCCCAAGGACCTAACCCTCTGCAACAGAAGCACATTTAGAAACATATAGTGAATTCCATTAGTCCTGCCATCTAATTTCATCGCCGAACAAGTTGTCACTTGGTTAAAACAAGCTCATTGCATGGTTCCAATGCCGTATATAGCATACCTAATCAGCTTCTGAGGAGTGAAATTGGACTCCCATAGATGATTTAGAAGAGCACCTTTCCACGTTGCTCTAAACTTAGTCAGCCACTCGGACTTGGCATCTGATTCAGCTGAGAAACCAGCAGATCCCACCAGAACCAAGTGCTGAACATGCTCAGGATGCTGAAAGATCCGATGAAAAGTCAGAAACCATATATCCAAAAACGTTACCTTTTACTCATTGAGTTAATACCAACGAAAGGAACATAAAACTCACCTTAAGCGCGTACTTAGCAGCAACATAACCTCCAAAAGAATGTCCTAACAGAATGAAGTTACTAAGATTCTTGGACTTACGCCATTCCTCAAATGAGTCAATAAACCACGCCTCTGTTTCTGCATATTCAAAGAATGACCATTTTCAGTTCCACTACTGGTGCAGCATCTCCATCAAGAAAGGGCTCCAAATGAAACCATAGCCACAAAGTCATTAACAGTAGAAACGAAATGAATACCTTCAGTGCTTTTACAAGTAAAATCAGGCCTACTCGATCCACCCCACCTATAAAAAGACCAATTTGTGACAAAACAGTTCAACAAAACGTGCACCTTACCAAAGCTGCTTACCCAAGTTGATCAATAGCAATGACCCTAAACCGACTAGCGAGAGCATCGAAGTTACGAAAGAAGAAGCCTTGAGAAGCACCATAACCATGAACCATCACAAGCGTAGGAGAACCTTCCTTGGCGTCAAAGGTAACAGTGTTGATGAACCTAGACTCATCGCTTGAAGACCTAAACCACCTGACTTTCGAACCTGGTGGTCCAGAGCCAATATTGACTTGCTCTTGTACATAAGGCGTCCTGATGAATTGATCATCCATTTAGAAAGTTTCAGAACATATAAAAATCCAATCTTTGATGGACCCATCTGTATAAAATCCATAATTGAGAGGAAAGGTGAGTACTTGAGGATGGAGAGAAGGCGGTTCTCGGCGGCGATGATGTTGTCGGTGGAGGTGGGGATCCAGCGGAGGGAACTGGGCCATAAGATGTTCCATCTGGATTTCGCGGCGTTGGTTGCAGCTGAGGCAGCAGATGAACCGGAGACCGAAGCAGAGGCGGAGGAAGATCCGAGCTTTGTCTTTGAGATTTCCTCGGCCATTCTTAACCGGAACCGGTTTAAGCTCATACACGAATGCAATAATCTAGAGAGGAGACAAAAGTCAAAGAATCTGAGATTGTGGAAATGATTGAAGCGAGAGGTTTTGCATATATGCGGCCTCCCTGATGACGGGACACGTCATTGCTGACGTCACGCATTCTTGCAAAGCAAGAGAGATAGCTTTTCCCGTGGTCGTTGTTAGACACTCTCTCTCTCTCTCCGTTGAACATGATTAGTCAAATAGTTCGTTAATAAACTAAGATTAGGTCTATAATGGAAATATAACCTATGGTTTAGCTACACAGTTTTTTATTTTTTTATTTTTTTATTTAAATTGTTCAAATTTTAATATAAATTGTCAATAAATATGGCTTTCTGAAATTCAAAACTCAAAATTTGTATATAAAAATATTAACAAATCATTACTCCATATTAAGTGTTGTTTTAGACTTGTGCACACGAATTAAGGAAACAATTAATTTTACATGTTTTCTATATAAAAACACAATTACCTATACACCTAAACATATTTCAACCAATAAAAAAACAAATAACAGAATAAAATTAATAAATTTTGCATTGAAAACCGAAAAAAACATTTATTTTGTAACGAAAAAATTTCTCTAAAACGACATTTAATATGAAACGGTGAGAGTAATAAACAATTGAACTAAAAAGGTTTTCACTACCATTAATGATTTTGATGCAGTATTAAAATACCAATGCGAAGTGATTCAGAAAAAAAGATAAACTAATTGGAAAGGACCTATTTTCTGATTCTTCTATAAAAAAGATTTTAATTAGTAGTGTAAGCTTTTCTAACTATAATAGACTGAATAAAATAGTTATGGCTCTTGAAATCTATATATATAAAAATATGTTCGCCTTCTTCATGTGATGCCACGTCATCAAGTCGTGCATTATGGGAGTGACATGTGTCCCATTTTATATTTGGGGTCAAAATAAAACAAAAATTTGTCAGGAGTAATTGAACCCACCACCTCCAGCACTGGTAATTTTTCTTAGAACCACTAGGCTAAAGTCACTTTTAATAAATATGTGGCCGGGAAAATACTTATTATCGTGTTGGCTGGAAGTCCATGCTTCTTCTGCATGTGGCCAGGGTCGGTACTGAACTGATGTCAAGATGAAAATCGTGAAGTTAAAATTTTGCTCCAAATAGTTTTGCAATGTTTCCAACCTTTATAACTTGATGCATATAATATATATCAAAATACATTTGTTGTACACGCTTTTATTAGTTTTGCTTTTAAAAGAAGGTATTTGCAGTTATAAATGTTTTGTGCCAGTGAATTAATGGTTAAAAAACCTCTATACATATGTCATTTTAAAATAACACTCAACTTCTATATATAGTCAATATATATGTTCATGTTATATTCTAGACTAAATATTTTCTCTTTTAAAAATATAGAAAACAGTTTTTTAGTCTACAAGCAAATGTTGTAGAGCAAGTATGCATTATACAAAATAATATATATTTAAAATCCATACGCAAAAACATAAAAGTTGATATAGGCCTCTTTCTGACACATGCACAATCTACTATGAATAAGAATTAAAAAAAAACAGTATTATCACCAAACTTTATCACAAATCCACATTTGTACATCTATAATTATGAGTTGGACAATTAGTTAATTTGATACAATTCCAAAGCAAGAATAATCGAAAAATAACTATACCACGCATACTAATAAGTAACACATAACAGATAACCAAATTCTTGAATCTTAAAACAAATTTCAACTCGAGCATTTAGTGAATATCAAATTAACTAATATCCCGCCCGTAGGACGGGCCATCCCTAGTATAGTGAAATGAATATGAAAGTGAAAAATCATTAAATAAGGTGATTCCTCTATCAGCATCCTCATTTAATTAAACTAGATCGTCTTCCGCGCTTCGTGCGGATAATTGCTTTTAAACTGTTACAATTAATTTTGTTATTTAATTATAGAATATTGCAGAATTTCCATATGCACATAAACTATGTACTATGTAAAATATATTATATGAGGGGATACATGATTTGTTTTTTGTTGTTCGAGGGATTCATATATTTTCGCATTTTTGTAATTAATTTCCTTTTATTTGCCAAAATACCAAAACTGAGTTTAAAATAGAAAAGATAGTTTGGATGATGTCGGGAGTTTGTCCGTTAGTGTTTCTTCAAATAATGTTTAGCACCATAACAATTTTATATTTCCAGTTACTTATGCTTTTCAGCTCCCTGAACAGAGATGCTTGGTTGTTCCAAAGTGTATATATTTTGTTAGATTTTATTATTTATGTTTCTATAGTAGTTTTTTGTTATTATTTTTACATTTTTTGTATATATACACATTAATTTTTATCCCATATGAATATTTTTTTCCTAACTCTACTCGAATTGTAGTCATAAGGTTATTAGTAATGTGTATGGTGAAAACTTCGTTCATAATTTTGTCATGTCATATCTATCACCTTTGAAATAAAGTTCCTATATAGTAGTAATTTCAATTACTGAACATTTTGGACAATAAAAGTAATCATGGTCATAAACTGTCAAATACGTTTCCAATATTTTAATCTTGTTCTAGTCCTGATTCAACCCATTTGTAAACATCATATCGCTCTGTTGTTCAATTTTAAATGCTCGGCTCATACATCTCTGCCCAAAAAAAAAGCAAACAAAAAGCATCACACAAACAACTTTCAAGTTTTTTTTTGTTTAAAGAACTTTCAAGTTTTTAAACGTGTCAAACTATTTCACGCTTCTCCATTTTATGAAAGGCCATTTGGAATTTAGGGAACGTTAGATATTGCAAGCATTCAATGTAACCGTCAACTTTCATCGGTTTCTGAGAAAGAGAAAAGTTAGAAAAGAAATATATTTGAATATATGTATGTTTTTTATTTAATTTTGGTGAATATATGTATGTTGTATTTATATTTTAACAATTTAGTTCTTCTTATATTTAATGACTCATTTGCCCGGGGTTTTCAAATAAAATTTAGTTAAATTGAGATTTTGTTGATTTATATTTAAATATCTGTTATATATATTTGTACCAATTACAAAAAAAAATGGTAGATTTAAATTTGTTAATGTATTTTTTTCTGACAAATTTAGAATGGTAAGAGCTCACAAATGGTTGTAACTTTACTTCTCTATTAAATTTTGCTGTAATTTTATGTTTGAAATAATAAAGTAAAAGTAAAAAAAGAACTCATTATTTGTTATAGTTTTATTATTGGAATCATATATGATGAAAACGATGAATATAAGTTAATTAAACTTTAATTATAATCTTTGTACTCTTAATCTTAGATAATTTAGCCTTTTATATACAATAATTATTAGCTTATAATTGATTTAAACTTTGTTTTGTCTTTAAGATTATTAAATTCCAAGATAGAAAATACTTTTTTATACACTTTTAACCTTATCACTTCCAAAAATTTCTTAAAACATGATTATATGACTAATAAAGTGAGTAATGTACAAAAATCTTAGTTGTAATCATTTTATTTATTCGTACCAATATGAAAGTTATGATATCATTTGAATTTTAATATGCTGTATTTAAACTCATTTTCCACCGACTGAGATAGTTGAAATGAGAGAAGTTTGATCACCTGAAATTTTTTAAATGTCTTTATTTATAGTAAAAATAGATAATCAACTTAATTTCACTGCACATCAGTTTATTGCGGAGTGTTCTATTTGAGGTGTCTCGTTACTTTTTTTTCCTCTCAAATTCCATCACCCTCTTTTCTTCCAGTCCTCAGTTCTGGTTTTGATTTGAACCACTTCGTTTCTCACATGCATGTTCTTATAGAGTATAATGACCACCAACATTAAGATTCTCTTGAATATATTCTTCATGAACCATCAAGTTCTACGACTCGGGATTATAAGCGAGTAAAATCAGTAAACCAAAACTAAGACCATTCTACTTGCAAGATGCAAGAGAATCTCCCTAGTCAGTATCTATTCGTTTTTGTTCCTCCAAATTTTGTTGATCATTCACTTGTATCTCTTGAGCCTCTCTTCTTTTCCTCTCAAGATAACTTGGCCACCCAATGGTGACTCTCGGCCTCTGTTTTCTCTGCAGCTTCTCACCTCTGCCATCCAATGTTATCTCACTGTTTCTGTTCCTGTGTATTCTTTTGCGCCTCTCAAAATCTGAATGTAACTGTTCCTGCAGATTTTCTAGAGTATTAGCTACGATATTTTTTGAAACAAAGGAAACATATTAGTTCAAGAACTTAGAATCATACAGTGTTGGAATCCGTAAAACAGGGCTTGTCTAAATGATTTTGCTCAAGTTCAGAATACTCGTCCAGAATAGCACACCTTGTAATGCAATACTACATATTTTATAGTTTAGAGTCCCCGTAATATGTCATCCAAGATATTAAAATTAGGTGACCATATTCCTTTCAAAGTAGACAAAAATTATAAGTGGGAATAAGAACTATTGTTAATTTTATTATATTGCAACAGAACAATATAACATAAAAGATTTTGGATATGAAGCTTACCATCTTTTTCTTTACTTGCTGGTTCTAACTTAACCGTTGGAGTAGTAGTGTGAAGCAACTAACAATTATCACATAGACTGAACTTAAAAACATTTCAAAAGTGCCTCTTTCTCTTATCACCAGATGAGAGATCATTTCTTCCTTTCTTCATACTTTTGATTATGTGAATCTTGATATAATGAGCTACAGTTAAAAAAAGAATTCATGAGAGACGTTTCAATTTTGAATTCAAATCAAGAAGCATGAGCAAATCTATGTACAGACGAAGAATCATACGACAATCATGGCTCTTTTTGCAAATAACTTCCAAACCTTTGAACAAACTTCCACCACCTATTGAAATGTAATTGCAGCTGTAAAAGAAAAGTTGTAGGTAAAAAAATGGGAAAATTGTCATTTAAATCCTCAATTTTCAATTTTGGTTGAAAAAAAGCATGAATTTCCCATAGTCCATTTAAGACGGCCGTGAAAGTATATTGGAATAGAAAAATGTGTGATCTCTCAAAAAGAAGATAACTCATCTATCAAAGACTTCTTTAGATCATCCTCACCTTGATCGATACAACTCCCCATCCTCTGCCACAGCGCCTCCCTAACCTTACCTTCACCACCAATGTGCGGCGCTCCGCTAGACTTAATCCCTCCAGGCCCAAAACCACCACCACCACCACCCAGGCCCAGAAGAAATCGCTTTCATATCCATCGCAACGCTCACACTCTTCACAGCCATTCCTTTATACTTGTTCACCAATTGATCAACCGTAAGCTTAAGCTCACCTAGGTTATAGAAAACCTGCAACCCAGTCCCAACTTCAGCTTGATTCAGCCCTTCCACGCCTCTCTCCAACACCTTCATGGCTTCAGACATCAGCTTCTCCCCAATCTCCTTGACGAACTTGATCTCCTCGTCGATGACTTTGATCCCGAAGAGATCGTACTCTCTACACATCGTCAAGATCTCGAAATATTAACATAAGTAAAACACCTCTTACAGATTAAAAAAAAGAGCATTCGTATTAACGCCCATACCTGGACACGGGAGACTTTTCGTGGATTTTATGGCAATAGCTTTATCTTCTTGTGGATTTCATGGCGATAGCTTTTATATAAGAAGAAAAACAAAGGGAGGAGAAACGAAACCATAAATAAAGGAATAAAGAACACACTGAATGATTCAGAGTGATGTATGGTAACGGCAATTGACAGGGATGCAAAGCGATTCCGAGGAAGAGGAAGAGCCGGAACGATCATCGATGGCGTTGAAGATTAGGGTGTGATGAGATGGGCTTGAAACGGGCTATTTCAAATTTTTGTAAGCCTATACTGTTGACCCGACTTTTTCCGTGAAGAGAAAAAACATATGTGACATGGCAATTTGAAGATTTCTGATTGGCTGATTTTTATGCTGATGTGGATAGGCTCAATGGAGCTCATATATCCCTTTTAATATAGTATATAGTATAGATCAGCATCCCCAACCCAACAAAGACATGAGTTCTCTTCACCCAAACCGGTTTATTGAACCGGAACTAGTTCTGATTTATTTAATTCAGTGTGCTAATCACTTTGAACTAGAATGCTGCAGATTCGCTATCAACTTAGCTCTGTGTTTGTCTCTCCACCCAAGATAATGATCTAGAATAGATTACTAGTAGTTTAATTAATAGATCTCCAGTGGTTTAAGTAAACCGGTGTTTCAAACACTTTTCCATCATAGAGTAGCGGTTTAAGCTTCTGCAAAATCCAACCACAAAAGCGAAGCAAAACAAAAGCACTAAGGTCTGGCTCAGTTTTTTCAGACAAATCACTGAGAACGGTTCATAATCTAAAAGATAGTTTTGATTTCTAATTACTAAACCGGTTTTTGACTTGTAAAATCACACAACTTGAAGTCATTTTTATTTAGCCTGAGCTTCTGCTGCAGCTACTAGTAGTAGTACTAACACTTGGGTCGTTGGAGGCACCAAGAAAGAGTGCTTCAGCCAATGGTCCACCTGGTGATGTGTAACAAATCCATGACGGTCCTTCATGACTAACCCACTGGTCCTGCTGGTTTCTTCTCCTCTCTGCTTCCTCCATGCCTCCACCTGCCATTGATAGTGTCAGAGAGCTTCCCATTGCTTCATCTTGATCCCCTTCTACAAAAAACCGCCTCGTCTCTTGGCGGTTTGGACTCAACAGACCCTCCAACGCTCCAAAGCTCTGGTTAACTAATGCCTCCTCCTGCCTGAAGTTCAGATCATAATCAAATCCAAGTTTAAGCTCCCTGCTTGGTCCAACCGCTGGATTTAAATTTGCATTGGAATCGTCTTCTTTCATAAACCACCTGAACTCTCTTCACATATCAAAAAACCAATAAGTTTCAGTTATGGAGTTCAATGCTTTGACAAGAACGTAAGCAAACGTGTACCTATGATCATTTGAAAATGGATTAACGGGTTGTCCGTAAAGCTGAGGATAAGTCCCAGCATAGTGGCTAGCAGCGTTCTTAGTGGTGCGAGTGTCATTGTGTTGAGATGATTCCACATGCTTTCTTGAACGTGGACGGCTCTTGTGCGTGTGTCTCTCACAGTATTTCTGATCAGGGACTGCGCTTCTAGAGCATCTCCATTTCTTCCCATCTGTTCTCTTGCACCTCCACGGCTCCATATCAGCCGCGTTGTTGCTTGCGTTTGAAGTAAACCCCAGCTTCAACGAACCTCCTTTCGCCACTGTGACCACATAGAACACAGTACACACCATAAGTTCCAAGCATTCTATCCCTATGCATAAAGGATGATAACAAGAGAGATCAAGAACACATAGGGAGAGGTTTTACCATCATGATGGTAAGTGTGGGAAGGGTGCTTGGGAAAGGGAGTGAGAAGCTCAGGAGGAACAGGAAGAGAAGCCATGATGTACTCATATATATTCCTCTGCCTCTCAAGCTCCTGCCATTGAGATTCACTGAAAGCTGCTGCTGCTGCACCTTCCTTCTCACTCATACTTCTTCCCATCTCCCCTGAGATATTTATTATCCACCAATTTCACAATAAATATTTTTTAATATTGTCACATAGCTCAAAAGTCATAAAGGAGAGAACTTTAAAACCTGAAGAGCTCAAGGTGAATAAAGGGTCTGCAGCTGAGACAGCAGCAGAGTTAGAACCAGCGAGGGAGTACATTTCACCAAGAGAACAAGTGTAAGCATGATTGGTTGAAGAAGAGAAGACAGGGTCGGTAACACCAGCGGAACCAGAGTAAGAGGAAGGAGATATATATGATGGATAATGATGATGATGATGTGATGGTATCATAACTTCTCTGTGGGAAGGTTCTACAACTCCAAATCCAAACCCACAACCAACAAAATCTTCCTTATTATGTTCTGCTCTTGTCCCCATCATACAAAATCTCTCTCTCTCTCTTTCTGTTATATCCACTCAAAACTCTCAACTCTATAAACCTTAAACACACATAAAACAGAAACAGAAACTCCTATTCCCACTCTTGCCTCTCTAATGGGACCTCAATAGCTTTTTCTTTAAGACAGCAACAACACCCAAAAATTCCAAGGTGGTAAAAAAAATAACGGAGTCTTAGCCTAAAGTCCAGAACATAAAAATGAAAACCTAAACAAGAACACAAAAGGCTCTCTCTCTCTCTCTCTCTCTCTCTTATAAGATGAGAGGATGGGGAGAAAATAAATTGGAGACTTATGTTATTAACAACATGTGAGAGGAGCGGTGCGGCTATTTGCGAGCCTTATGAGCCATAAAGCATTTTCTTTTTCTTATTTTGTTTCCTTAGTCTCTAACATTCGAACTTGTTTCAGAATACAAACAAAACTCTTCATTAACTCTCCTCTCTCTCTTCACCCCTGACACAGACATTAGTATCCCACGTTGTCGTTTCCTTTCACTAACCCCCGTTAACTCTTCTATCTTTTACGTCGACCTTAGGTAACGTCTTTTCTTTTTTGTCCTTCTCGAACTTCAACCTCAAGACCATTTACGTTCCGTTAAGTAACGGTGTTATGAGATGTGTGTGTTATTTTTGCCATTGGACCCCACCCACCAGGCCACCACATCTCTCGTTTCTCCGTGGGAGCTTCTCATAGGGGACCAGAGTCGGAGGGGATGTGATGCTCTAACTAATTTATCTTTCCTTCTTCGGTCACTTTTTTAGATTTTACTATATTTTCCACCCCTTTTTCTTTCCTTCTTTTATCTTTTCGACCCCACTACTTTCTTATCCGGATTAGTCCTCCACTAACCCTTTCTGATTTAGCTAAATTATTGTGTGAAAAAAAACTGATTATGTATATAAAAAAGATTATATCTATTTATATACATACGCTAATTCTAGTGTTATTTTCTTTGTCGTGTAGGCTAATTCAAGGTGTTGAAATCACATAGGACCACTCACTAATGTTCTGGTTTATTAAGTTCATTTGTTCGTAATTGATATACTAGGTGGTTCATGTTTAATTTCTTACCAAACAGAGGATCGTATTTTTTTCAAGAATCTAAATTGATGCCCATATGTTTGAAAACTATGGAATCACTCCAAATTATATTTACCTCATGAAGGTTTATGTTAGGATTTGGCTATAGTCTACAGACCACCGACATGTTACATACTATATTGCCACGAGACTACAAATTCTATACAGATTCATTCAGTAATGTGGAAGTAAGTTTAGGAATGAGAATATAACCAACCTAAGGGATAAATCAAATAAAGTGATTTTGGAAGATGTCTTACCTGTTTTGGAGCAGATCTTGGCATCAAGTAGATTAGGTTTAGGGTTAATTTTTGGTATCCCCCAGGCTGTGGACTAACTATTGTATGATTGTAGCCTATTATTTTCTGTAAATGTAAATATAAATATAAATCTTATCAGAAAGAACTAAAACTTGTGGAGGATACAAGCAACAATGATCGACTCGATAGATAAAGAACGAGTTACCTCTCAAGAACATAATAGGAAAGAAAAGACTTTCCTGCGTTAGGAACCAATCACAAGACGCATCTACCGTTGTTTGAATGACTAGAATTTTCCAAGTTTGTCCAATTAAACTTGACATTGCAACAACTTTGAGAAACTGCGGGAAGAAAAAAAATCTTAGTTGGTAATTACAAAATGGTATTCTTATACAATAAATGAGACTTTAGTCTCTCCTTAGAAGGTCCAGCTCAGCAGAGAAGGCTGACACGTCAGCCTCTATTTTCTCTTTTGTTTACGGACTTGGGATTCTCCGGTTATGGACTATCAAACATTTGGGCCCATGGATTGTTTGTTTAATATAGTCAGTTCTGGTCGACACTTCTCCTTACTATCTTTCGTGGGCATATAACCCAAATAGCATTGTTTTTCCAAACATAGCAATTGGGCCCCGACTCAAGAAGAGTAAACATAGCAATTAGTCATCCTCTCCAGAACCCTAATCACTTTTCTAGGCAGAGCTAAGATTATCATTAGAGTAACGTCGCAAATCACTTTAAGAACAAACCATTAATCTTCACATTTAATTTTAGTAAATTCGAGAACCCACTACTTCTCATTACAGTCCTTTTCAGCTTCTTTGCAATCTGATACCTATAAAAAGGCATCTCCGGCGCCATGATTTTCACAGATTCCTCTCTTTTCCACTCAACCAACATACAAAGATGAACCTTAAAGAACAATAGCGACTTCCAAGACACCACTTTCCGAGTTAAAGCCCGAGCCTTACAGTCGAATCTCCTCAGGTGACTGTCTCAACTATATAAATTGAAATCCCAAGTAAATACTCCAGCTAATTATACGTGTTCTTTGATGTTTCACAGATAATTGAGTTTTTCTGCACTGCCAAAGTGAACGAAATTCATCCGGATAAAGGTTGGTGTTTATGGCTGCTCCACGTGTTCAAAGAAATTGAAACTTTGTTCCCCATCATATTATAACCCATTTTCCATATATTCCATGAGGCTAATGCTTTTGAATGATCTATCTACAGGTTCCGTGTGGACCTCTGTGTCTAACCAGACTGGTTCAGCTGTCTTAGTGGCTTTTGATGAGGAGATGGCTACAATTACCAAAATTCAAGCTGCGTATATTGTGGTATAAAAGTCTGGCTATTGACCTTAGCTATTCTAAAAATATAGATTTTTTTCCGGAGCTGCGTATATTGGGGTCAATGCTAAGGTTGATAGGGAACTCCGTCAGTTCATTACTGAGATTGTTGGTAGCACCTACACATTCCAGCTAAAGCTAATCGCTTTCAATTTCACTTCAAAGCACCAAACCTTCACCATTTCCCGTATATTTACTGTGCTGGAGCGTCCAACTGTGCCAGCCTTTATTATAGAAGTTTGTCCCCATTCCTAACTTCTGTCTGCTGCTCTGACAAATATTTAATCTCTGAATCTTTTACAGTGTAAATAGGGAGGTGCAGATGTCCCTCGAGCTAAGCTTCCTTGAGTGGACACACAATGATCAGCTGTTGCACCAAGTGATGATTGCAGTGTTTCAGCGGTATCAACCAAGCAGCAACTTGATCCAAAAGAAAATGGACGGAAGAATGTACGTTTGGAATAAGTACTCTGGATAGCTGCACCACCGCAAAATCAACTTATGAATCTTTTGGCTTTAGCATCTTCTCACTTTTCGTTTTTCCCTTTCTGATTTTTTCTTTTTAATTAATACCATTTTAGCGGTCAGAACTTGTACTATTGATGCAACTTTTTCTCCAAATGTATATTATCGACAACAGTTTTTTATTTATTAAACTTCCCATTTTAGCGGTCATAATTTCCATCCACACCTCTGTTGTTCTCGCAAATCCCATTAGTCACTGTTGCTGTTATTTACTAATACAGACCCATACAATACAGCAGTGCGCACGTCAATAGTGTCATCAAATAAAGTTTAAAGCGATGAACATTATAGTGTACAAAACCATCGACATGGTATGTTCATTGCTTTAGCTTGATATGTGTATGTGACTGTGTCTGTAAAATGCAGGTGACATGCTTAAAATTAGAAGGTTAACATGATATTTGAGACACATTTGCTAATTGAAGTGGACTTTGATATGCTAAGCTACAGAACACAAAAAACCATGGACCGTAGTGCATCTTAACTTTATTAAATCCTCCAGAACGTTTCCCCACTAACACACCAGCATTTAGTTGAACACAATACTCTTAAAACTAAAATTCAATGACATTTACAATAACTAGGTCTTTTATCCGCGCAACGCGCGGATTGTTTGGTATAATTAAATTTTTATTTAATTAATTAATTTATATTTATTTTAATAATTTATATTGTAATTTGTAAAGTGTTTTTTTTGCCTCTGAACTCTCATACTTGAAGTTAAAGCAACTAAAAGATTTTTATCCTTAATAAATAAATAGATTTGTTAGTATATATAATTAACAATTAACTAAAAAGAAATTTTATTGATTTGATAATTATCATTGTCTAAAAATAATTTATATTGTGTTATATAGAAAATAATTTAAGATCACCTTGGTCCTACAAAATATGTAATAGCCAGACAGTTAAATATGTATTTCTTCACAGATTAGTGCTACCAGAACAAAATTTACAATTAGTATTACTAAAATGTTTTTTTTATTTTTCATATATATGTAGTTGTCTATAATATTTTATAATTACAGCAAAAAATCAATACACATGTATACATCACTTTTATGATAAATTTTGGACTCATTTATAAACAGTGGTAATGTATTCGTAATATGTGAGTGTTTATAATATTTAATACAGTAATAGATAGTGCAGAAAAATATTTTAAAAAGTTTATCATAAATTAAAAATTAATATTTAGTAATTATTAAATATTTCATAAAAATAAAAATAATTTATTCTAATGGTGTTTGAATTGATAATAAATGTATATACTATTTATGTAAAATTAGTAGGTCGCGAGTGCAAACAAAAGATCTATCATTCATACAAAGAAGAAGGAATTCATATGATACTACAATTGTCTTACCGACAAAACTCTAATTGTATAGTTATTTAACATTTTAATATGAATTTTTATATCATTGACTATATAGATAAATATTTTACATTTCGTTCTTATTAAAATAGTTTATCGTATGTTTATTAAAACATATACATGATATACTCCAGCTTCTATTATATGTAGTAAACATCACTTTTACGATAATTTTTGGAATCATTAATAAAAAATACTAAAATACAGTTCTTTCTATAAAATCAATACTCATGTATACATCACTTTTATGATAAATTTTGAAATCATTTATAAAAAATGGCTAGAAAACAGCCAATATGTTAACCAATTAATCAAATTGAAACGACATTAACAGAAAAAAAATCTAACAATTTTTGGTTAAGAACTAACTGTAAAGGCTGATTTCAAAGTTGTTCTAAACTTAATTCCTATATTCGAACAAAATCTTAAGGTTCACATTTAGGTTTTTAAGTTGTTTCTCTATTTATTTTTGTGGTATTCTCATGGTGTTATATAAACAACCAACCGTGTCATCTCTTCTTTTTCGTTTTTTTTTTAAGTAAAGATGTATGATGTACATGTTTTCTCAAACCAAAACCGTAAGTGCTTTATAAATCTTTACTGGTACATTATGTGACTTCTTTGGTTTCGAGAACTCAAAGTTCACAAGTCCACCTAATTCGTAAAAGCATCAATTCTAAAAAACTAAAATGTTCAAACATCAAAATTATGGAAAAAACACTAAGGAGAGACAAAATAGATTATAAAAAAGATAGTTAATGTTGCAAAACAAAGTCTGAGATAAAAAAAAAAAAACAAAGCTTAGAGTTTTAGTAACCATAAAACTAAGATTCAACACATCCTAGCCACATCTGGCTCGCTTGGGATCTTCTGCCTCAACATCATCAGCAGCCCTTTTCACCATGCCAACGCCCACATGCTCATCATCAGCAACTCCCTTCTGCAAAGTTTCCTGGGCTTCTGGTACAATCATATTCTCTTCTAAATTGCCTTCAACTTCTTGGACTTCTGGGGTGAGGACCTTTGTCACAGTCAGAGTTTGGGTCTTACCAGTCAAATTGTGATCTGATACTTTCACAATGAATTTGCGAGTCTGTCCAATGGTATCAATAAGAGCCTGAGGTACCGGAACGAAGTGGCCATCTTCTACATTCTCATTTCCCTAACATACATTAAACAGTTGTCACTATATATATCTAACGATCTTGGAAAATACAGTTTCAAAACCAGGGGCACACAGGTTTGTAATTACCTCAAAATATCTTGCAACCAACTCTGAAGCTTTCCTTCCGACCAACTCATGTCCAGCATCACCGAGGAGCACAAAAGACGCCTGATCATCATTATCATACACGGAGATCTTGGCCAGGTACCTGTGTCATGAGCAGAGTTATAATGAGTGCATTGAAGTATGAGTATAAGTACACCTGAGTCACTAAGAACAGCTGAGTCACTTACTGTGCAACACCAACAATATTGGTTTTCCCACACTTCTTACACATAAGAGTGGTAGGCCCTTTGGTTGCCTTAGTGTGGCACACACCACAGCCTATGTAATACCAGGGTGAACCTAGCGCAACATCACCAATGGTTGCTATGCACTCAAACCAAGCAACCTGCAAATGTTAAACAGTTAAATAAGAAACTAAGACTATCATATTGAATACGTTTTGATACTGTACAACCTTGGCATCTTCTTGCTTCATATAGGAAAAGAGCTCGCCAATAGTAACTGTCTCAGTCTTAGTGACAACGTCTGCATTCACTCTGTTGGCAACAGCTAAGTTCGCTTCCATCCTGCAGCCAACACCCAAAATCAAATACAATGTGGAATAACAACGGACACAATTTAAGTAAAGAATGCTTACCAAGCGAGATACTCTTTGGTTTCTTGAACATCAGTGTCTAAAAATACACGCGATGGCGCCATAGAGGAGAGAGCTAGGGCACCTATAACAGATCCATTGTTATAATACAGATGCAAAGTTGTAATGTAAAATGAGATGTAGAATTATGTATATCTCTATATTTGTTATATCCAAACCTATAAGTTACTCCAATTTCTACTAAATGCAGTTCTATTACTTAATCTAACCTAACCAGATAAGATTCCTTGCCAATCTATGTACTTAAACGATAAAGAAAAAAGTTGGTAATACGGACCTCCATATCGTTTCGGGTTTAAAGTAGTGACCAAAACAACACGTGCAGTTCCTCCAGATGCTTTAAATTTCTCACTAAAGTCTGAGGCAGCCTTGTCCCATAGGTACAACTTCATCACCGGACCACTACAACATACAAACACGTGTGTTAAGAGAGACAACACATGAATATGGAAAATACAGATAGCTTACTCATGTGTCTGAACATGAAGCATGACGCGGCTTGATGCAGCTATCTCGGCATCATCTAGCACAAGACTATCACTGAGAACCTGCCCATTCACAAGCTTGATGTGACCAACATAATCTGCAACATAAAACAAACAAACTCGATGATTTATATATCTTAAACCAAACAATGAAGCATAAAAATTGTAAGTATATATCAAAACATTATCCTAGACGAAGAATGCTGATTATATTTGATCGTTTGAAAACAGTGAGAACGTACCATAAAGATCCCCTCGCAAGTCGCAGGCAGCATCGAACTCCTCATATCCATGGATCCGGAAACGGTCCTTGGGGAAACAAAGCGGACTGTCTTCTAGATCAGAGAGGACAGAAGTAGCTGAAAAGGTGATGGTGAAACTTGGCTCCGCAACACGATACAAAGTCTTGTTGTTAGACCCGAAAAAACTGTTGAGCCTGTAAATGCCACCAGCTTTCATATGTGGCAAATAAGTATCTACCCTCCCAGCTGGGATGAAACCCTGGATGACAGTCTCCTGTTAAGAACAGTAAAGAAATTAATTTAGAAATGCTAGTCAGGAAACTTGGAGACGCACCAACAACAATCAATATAACGATAAGTTTGAGCTAAAATTATTAATCAACATCCTGGCGAACAATTATTAAACTAAATTGCAACCAAGATTTCGGTTTATACCTCGTGGTCGATGAGAAGCATCTCGACACCGATAAGCACCTTCGTCACAACATTTCGAGCTTCCCAAAAATGGATCAACCGAAACTTCAACTCGCCATCATGAAGTCCGTATTTCACATCTTTGAAAGTCATCACTTCATCAACTTTGGCGGTGACAATGGCTTTTCCCCTGAAGCCTGAGGAGACAGCGGCTTTGCCCCTAACGCCTGAAGAAACAACAGACTTCGCGTTGTGAATGATCATACCTGCAGAAAAATACGAACGTTGCAATCATCAAAAAGAAGACCAAACCCTGTACCACAATTTCACATGTTTTTTTATTTTCCGTATATAAGTTATATATTTAAAAAAAAAATTTGTTCATCTAATTCGCTTAAATCTCAAATCTTCACACTTTTTTTTAATGATAATCAAACGGACTCTATAATCTTATAAGGAAACGATAAGGGTTCATACCATTGGGGTTCTTCGATTTAGGTAAGCCGTTCAAGACGCCCGAAGAGCCAGTGGTCTTGCCGCTGAGTTTGGTCAGACAGGAGGTGACCGACGCTTCGCCTTCGGATTGCTTCGAGTGGGGATCGACGATTGAGTGGCTGGAAGAAACATAGGGTGTTCCAACGGGGTTGATCGGTCCGGGAACGGATTCAGTTTCAACGCGGCTTGGTTTCTCGGAGATGGGTTTTCCGTTGGAACTCATTGCAACGAAGCTTAATCGAAATAAGACTCGAATTAAGAGTTGTATAAAGAAAAACTGAAGGAGAAAAGGCGGATTAAGAGCTTTATAAACAAAATCCGAAGGAGAAAAACAAAACGAATCCATAAATGAGAGTAAAGGAAGAACGAAGTGGAAGATGTATTCATTGTTTAGGGGTCAGATCGTGAAACGGTTCAAAGAGGAAGAAGAGCAAAGGAGATGAAGAATAGATCTGATGAGGAAGAGTTAGGGTTCGCAGAACGCGAAAGGGAGGAGAGCTCGTGGTCGAAGCCGTATAGCAATGGTTGGATGGGCTTGGGCCCAAACGTATCAACACGTTTTTTTTTTAGAAAACACAGTAAGCCCACAAAGGTAACACGAAAGTAACATGGCAAAAACAATAAATATGATTGGTGGATTAAACTGTCCGACGTGGACAGCGTTTCTGATCAGTATATCGCCCTTTTAATACTTGTTTGATACCCGTTATAACATGTTCCTTTCATTATCTCTGTAACACTTTATGGTCCTCTGCACAAGTTTATCTCTGGTCTTTTTAAGCTCTCATTGCTCTGCGTTATAAATTATCAGAGATCTTGGTTAAGACGATGGAGAAAGTAAAAGGAAGAACAACTAGAGCCTCAAATGGAAAACAAAAGATCCAGTAAAAAGAAAAATGGTTATTTCTCACTGGACTACACTGGTCATGATTTCACACTGTTAACCCCTAAAACATGTTATTTTATTGGTGTTTCTGTAGTTTCTGATATACGGCGACCTTGGTTTCAAGAACAGTATCGAACTCTCACCCTAGACACACCACTCACACGAATGTTAAAACAACTCTAATACTCAGACCTATATTAGAAGTAATATTACATGTTATATCACACTTACTCTCCATGCATGATTTTCATTCCTAGCAATAGCTGCGAGATTAGCACGGCAGAAACGACAACTTATCCGAGCAACTAAGCGTGGCAAGACACCCCAAGATGATCCTATGAATGTGCGTCACTTAGAACAAGGTATTAACTTACAAATTTACATGCTTATTGAAATGGTTTTAAAGTTAGCATGCCTGTTTAGATCGTTTATCTGAGGCACAAAACCCTACGCCACACCCACAACGAAAAAAACAGAGACGCACATTCATAGGATCATAAACGATATAAACAGGCATGCTAACTTTAAAACCATTTCTATAAGCATGTAAATTTGTACGTGAAATTTACAAACAACTTCACAAGTGAAAACGTTCAACTTAGTACCGAGACTGGCGATAATAGTCTTGAAAAAGGTATTACATTTACTCTATTTACATAACTCATAAGTCAAGTGCAACTAGAGCTTGGCGGATGGGATAGAAAAAATGCAAGAAAATAATCTCACTAAATAAGGGTTAGTTATGCATTTAGAAACGTAGTACTGATTTAAGTTTCCACAAATATCACAAGCTAACTTTTTCTTAATTTGTACAGCTCCAGCTTCTACAAGTAAAACATAACAAAATCAAACATAAAACTTTAACTCTAAGAGAATGTATTTCCATTAAAAAATATAACTGAAATGAATACTGAAAATAAAATAGTGCAATGTCATAAAATATAGCTGATAATAATAAAAATCTAAACATGTAAAAATTATAAATAAAGGTCAAATGTTAACAAAATAAATATATATGATCTAATTAGAAAACTAATTATATTTACTATATTCAATTTAAAATAATTTTCAATTGTTTTATAAAATTAAAATACAATATAATATAATATAATTTTAATGTAAACTCATCCGCCCGCAGGGCGGACCAACCCTAGTAATAAATAATCCATGCTTTTACACGTGTTTATACACAAATGTTAAAAGCCCAACATGCGCCGATATGTATATTAGCTCAAGAAAGGCCCATTATTAGAAAGTCCATATACTGGCCTGTTTTACGATAGTGTTTTGTACCAATTTCACTGTTGCAACTACTTGCATGGTTTCAATCATCATATGTACAATTCACTATTTCACTTGTTGCAAATTCTAAAAACGTGGTCTATGTACAATGCACCACTTGAATTTATAAATTTATTCAAACAATCAGAATTTCGTTTACGTGACAAGATATTTTTCAATTGTACTCTACAAATTACTCTGAGATGTCTTGGTCGTGTGACATGTAATCGTGGTGGAGTCATAGCTAATTGAATGTAATATCAATATTTATGTCATGGCATGAAAAACCAGATATCCGGACTTCGCCGCCTCTATATCATTTATCTTTCATCATAAAATCTATTATTTTCATGTTTTGTAGAAAAACACACACACTTGGAATAGCATTCGGAACTGAAGGAAACGAATTTACCTTGATGTAAAATGAAATACATTACCTTCGAGCAAAGTACAAGTCGATTCATGCATGTCTTTTTTTTGTGGTAAATATGTTAGTTTGAAAACAGAGCTTTCATTTGCTTCCTTTTATTTCGTTAAAATCAATGAGCATAATAAAAAACGACGTCATTATGCATATGCACCAAATGCTCAGTAAATACGCCGTCAACAATCATGTGTTTGTATGAATGCATCGAACCAATATTTAATGAGAGATGAAAAAGAAATGAATATTCGATCCTATTATTACCTAACAGTACATGCATATTTGACCAAGCAGAACAATGTTTGAAGTATGAAAAACAGATGTCATGCATATCCCTTTGTACGGATCAGAACCTATCGATGTTCGACATGACGATCTGACTGATATATGATGAGTTTGGTAACATTTTAAACCAACCCAGTGTAAAACTAGATTCTTTGTTTTATCTTCTGAATCATTCAGTTTCTCGACCAGTTGTGCACTTTTCTTACTTGAATATGGGAGAGTTGTCACGAGTTATTGTTTGGTCTTCTGATTTGGACATAGGAAGAAACACAGCGTATTACCATGTTTTTCTTTACTTCTTATATTGTACGTTGTGCATACTTATTCTCATTTATGAGCACCTAAAATCAGATAGTACTACGTTTTTAAAATTATCACTGAACACAAGTTTTGTGGATGCAAACAGAAGAGTTTGTAGGAAATAAGAAAATACAAGAGAAATTTAAGATCATTAGATTTTTTGGTGAAACAAAAACTTTGATTTTTTTCTTTAATAATATAAATGAATTCATGGTGACCAAGTGGTTATAAAGTTCACAATGATGGAAATGTCTAGTCATCACTTTCAGATTTCACCCCTGGTTGATCAGCATGGATGTCTTAAATGAAAACAATAATACAGCTCTTCTACATGCCCCAAAATTAGCTTGGGTTAATGTCCATCTAGTATCCATATAGCTATAACAAACTCAATGTAATAAGATTATATATTTCCACACAAGAATGATTATGTTATTGAAATTAGCTATTATGTAGAATCAGCTAATATAAAATTTTATTTTTAAATAAATTTTATTTATTACTTGTGAGAATCACATGGCTCGAATCTATCACGTCCACAAGCGGCATTGTGAAATAAAGTAAAAAAGTGATTGTTTATTGCATCCTCTACGTTGGTCTAAAAATAGATACAATTGCGTGTCATGAAACAAAGCATAAACGTTGTAATTGTAAGTAGTTAGATAAGAAAAAAAGGTTTAACAAATTTTAGTGGAACAAGAAATGATTATTATAATGAAATGGAAATAGAATGACGTAAAATAATACATGTAAAGGAGAAATATCAATGAAATGGGGATTCTACATGATCATATGATAAAGCCAAGTCATGGACTGGTTCTGCTGTTTCACAGGATGGTTCAACCACCATGCACCTCTTTTTCTTTGGACGTTTAATGACACAACCCACAATTCTCCTTTTTCACATCCTTTAATTTTGTATTTTAATTCTATTTGGTTACCTAGCTCTTTTATCTTCCTGATTTCTCATTTGTAAGTCTTTTTCGTACAAAGTTTTCTGTTCACCTAAAGAATTTTCCACATTCGTCAAGAAATTGCTTAAAATTTTTCGCTGCGTACAAATATTATTTTTATGTATAGAATAATATATATGTAAACAATTTATATATATGCCTTGTCTGTGCATACAAGTTATTAATTATAAGGAATCCCCAGTTTGTCACTCCCAACTTTATTCGCAAATTAGCAAAATACACTTAGTCTTGCACGCATTGACAATGGTATCTTTTGTGTTTTGTTGTTTTTTTCCTTTGAGAAAGTTTCGTTTTGTTTTATGTTCCATTTATCTTTATATGTAAAAGAAAAGTTAATTGGACTAAAGTCACCATCTTCCTATCAGTATACATAGAATTTTTGACAAACCCATATAAAGATGTCCAAAATGAACTCACCTCCACATACTGTTTAGCTAGTGTTTTAAATACCGGACCAGTTAAACCGGTGGATCCGTGACCCCTAAACAGTCGTTTTCGAGTGTCTTGAATATTATCTCACGTTATGACATCATATTTTATATTAACACGTATCATATATAGTCTATAAACTATATACATTCACACAACCCATAGATTTGTGTCTCTCCATGCCATACACTCCTCTTCTCAACTCCCAAATAGAAAGGGAAATAGAAAGACAGCTTATATATAATATATAAATACAGTGCACCACTATACAACACAATTCGACTTCATCCATGGATCTCTCTTCTTAAACTCCCAAATATATAAAGAAGAGTTGTGTATTTTTCTAAAAAGTTATAATACTCTCTAAGCTTTGCTGAGCCATCGCTGTGATGATGACAAGAAGAGCAGCTACCGTAGCAGGTAGATGGCTTAATGAAGCCGTTAGCTTCCTTGTTTTCTGTCTCTTAGACATCGTCGATTTATTACTTTGTGTCGTCTACAAAGTAGCAGACTATGTTTTCGAAGCCGAGTGGAAGCCTTGTTATTGTTTATCGGCCAAGGAACCCATCACGGAGACTCGAGGAAAGATTCTCTTGTCTCACAATAATGGCGTATCTAAGATCCTTACCCTTTCTCCGCTTCAAGAACTCAGGTATCCTTTGTCTCTGTATGTATTTGTTGATTAAAGCAAAATGTATCAATATCAGAATTGTCCATGTCCAGAATGTATTAATTTACATAAAACAAAAGGATCTTAATAGCTTGTGTTTATATATATAGGAAAAAAATGATTAATTACTATGTATATATAATTAAAATTTGTGTATAATACCTGTTTTTTCTTGTTAAAGGTATAATACGTGTTTAAATATCATTACATGTAGTGTTCCCGTTTTACCCAAAGAAAACCCTTATCATTTATAATTTATTACAAACTTTTACAAGTTAAATGCTCAATTTTTTTTCATAACCGACTCATGATATATGTCCTCCGTTTCTCTATATAAATTTCAAATTGTTACCTTGAGCCAATTTTTTGCCGTAGGGGTTGAAAATTATAAATTTACGTAGGTTTAGTAACTGAACCGGTCGGTATGATATTCCTTTTGGTTTTCTTGTAGCGGACGACGTTCCAAGATTGAGCTGGAGGATATCTCCGAGACCCTTTACACACGTCCTTCTCTTCTTTCCGACCTCTCCGTTACCGAGCTCAATAAACGGTTCGTTAAAGTTTCTCCGTCCGACTCCGAGTGTAGCCACCATCATCATGAGAAGACTTTAACTAAGAACAAACGGAGGAAAACGATAGCAAAGTCAAGCTTGACGGTGAACTTCACGGTCGTTGAGATGCTCCGGGAAAAGATCAGACCGCAGAATTTGAGCCATGATGTCTCTCGATGGTCGGATTGTGATTGTGGGTTTTGTACGTCATGGGCCTCTACTTCCGACAAAGATCACTCCCTCTTTGTCAAAACTCAAATACCAAAAGGTTATAAGTTCACATCTTTATTTGGTTTAAGTTCTCGTGTGTGTGTCTTTAACTTTATGCATTCGCATGTTATTTTTTTAGCAAAAGTTTAGTTAAACTGTTGTGCTCATTTATATATACTTATCAAACCTTCTTTATTCATAGTTTTCATTGTTTTTTTTTTAAATAATTTGATTCTGTTTAATTTGTAAACGCTTTTACTCAATTTCTAGCGTTTTGAAACAATCGGATTCATTAAAACAGGGAT
The DNA here is from genome assembly GCF_020379485.1 of Brassica napus. NCBI lineage: Eukaryota > Viridiplantae > Streptophyta > Magnoliopsida > Brassicales > Brassicaceae > Brassica > Brassica napus. Next base: position 7,905,308 of record NC_063434.1, on the reverse strand, counting down.
ACCAGCGAAAGAGGATGTCTTGTTCATCCATGGTTTCATATCTTCATCAGCGTTTTGGACTGAAACGGTGTTTCCAAGCTTGTCGGCTACATCCTCAGCTTATAGACTTTTCGCGGTGGATCTTCTAGGATTCGGAAAGAGCCCTAAGCCAGCTGATTCGCTCTACACGTTGCGAGAACACGTAGAGATGATCGAAAAATCGGTCTTACACAAACACAATGTGAAGTCTTTCCACATTGTGGCTCACTCTTTGGGATGCATTTTGGCCCTTGACCTCGCGGCTAGACACGGTGATTTAATCAAGTCGCTCACCCTCCTTGCTCCGGTGAGTTCATTTAGTAAGAAATATTGAAATTAATAAAAATGCAATATTATTAGTTTGACAAAAAAACATATAAGTAATGTGAAATAAGACTAATACAACACGTGTGCATGTGTACGCGTGGGCAGCCGTATTATCCGGTACCTGTGGGAGAGAAGAAGCCGAGGCAGTACGTGATGAAGAAGGTGGCGCCGAGGAAGGTTTGGCCGCCAATAGCTTTAGGAGCGTCGATGGCTGCTTGGTACGAACACATTAGCCGTACAATCTGTCTCCTTATCTGCAAACACCACCGCCTTTGGCAGTTCCTGGCTAAACTCTTGACCCGTAATAACAGGTTTTGTTTCTTATCATTTATTTTCATTTTATTAATTATCATTTGCTAAAGAATTGGAAAAGATATATAGAATTTAAAATTCAACAGATCCAGATATTAAGTCTCCTATACTTAATTAGTACATAACCTTTATCGCTCAAGAATGTTAGTGGTTTTGTATGGAATGTTTTAAAACATGGTGATCTTACAAGTTAGGTTTACTCCAAAATTAAGATTATTTGATTGTTTTAAGTTTATCAACTTTATTTGAAGTTTAGAATCATAATGTAGCTAGATGCTTTCATCAGTTACCAAAAAAACCACCTCTAATGACCTAAATTTACTTGCAAATTTAATTCGTCGCCGTATCTGGTCGCTGGCTATTTAGTGTGTACTCACTTTACGACTACTACAACCTTAACTCACCAAATAATTTATATACAAACAAATTTAGATAAAGTACAACTACACGTGGTGTTAACGTGAGCCACAAGTTACATCAATTAACCAGATACAGTGAGCCACGTGTTTTGACATGCCATTAGAAATTTAGAATATGAGTCTTCGTTCATTGGAGGCTAGCCCTAAGAAAATAGAGGCTTAGGCAACCTAACAAGACTCTAAAGCTATGCTAAATTTTAACTTTCCAACCTAAGTACTTATGACTATGTGTACTTGGAGCAATTGAAACTGATTATACTCTTGAAATGTCTAGTTGGTTGATCGACCGATCTTAGTGACATGTATATATTGACTTTTTAGGACTATGTTGTATAGATTCTCATATATAAGTATCTAGAGTAAAAATGTATGGTTAGAAATAATGCTCTCGTCTAACCAGAACAACCAACCTTCAATATTAAATTAAATAGCTAGGGAAATTGGAGTGAAAATGCATCCGTTTGGTGCGACCAGATATGAATTTGATTAAACAAAATAAACAATAACTGTAGTTTTCAGTGAAAAAAAATAGTCACTATAAAATGCCAAGTTTGATATGAAATAATCCTAGAGGTTATTATATCTGCCATGCTGCCCATGCATACACTAGCACTCTTTAATGTTGTAGGCTTGTAGCTAGTGTATATGCTGATTTATTAATAAGAAACAACTACATTTTGCTATACGATCATCTATAAAACTAATAGTTAATTTTATCAATCCAGGACAGTAAACTTTTTAATAGAAGGTTTTATGTGTCACACGCACAACGCTGCGTGGCATACTCTACACAACATTATATGTGGGACAGGAAGCAAACTTGATACGTATCTGGATGTCGTACGAGATAAGCTCAAGTGTAACGTGACTATCTTTCACGGAGAAAACGACGAGCTCATCCCCATCGAGTGTAGCTACAACGTCAAACAGCGGATTCCTCGGGCACTAGTTAAAATTATTGAGAAAAAAGATCATATCACCATGGTCGTTGGGAGACAGGATGAGTTTGCCAGAGAGCTCCGAGAGATTTGGAAGACTTCATCTTTCTGAAAGTGTGTTCTATGGAAAATTGTGATCGATCATCAATTGATCTGTGTGATTAGTTGATAAGTATATTTATCAAGTTTGATCATTATAAATTAAGGAAATCCTTATGTACTCAGCCATGAGAACAAACGAGTCGTATCAAATAATAATTTTCACGTATGTTTATGTATGCATGCTTATCAATTCATTGAATTCTGAAATGTCGTATAATTTATATATTCCATGTAAATAGGAAGTATGATTCAATAGCATAATTATCTAGAGTTAAAAGAAAAAAATAGAAGATGTGATTTTTATGTCTCTTTTAGACCCGCTTGACCGTTGAACACACAAACACGCACATATATGCAATCTCTGTGATTATCGTAATAGTATTGTCTCGCTAAACTAGGGTGGGCATTTCGGTTTAATTACGAGTCGGTTTGGTTTAGGTTATTTGGGTCTTAGAAATCTTGAACTAAAATCAACCTAAATTAGTATGGTTTGATTTATGTTCGGTTTAGTTCGATTTTATTTAGGTTTAGTTTGTGTTCGGTTCGATTTTAGTTCGGTTTGGTTCAGTTTAATTTTGTTTTATTTATACTTTTCAGTTTAGCCGAGTTAATTTTTTAGTTTTGTTCTAGTTCAGTTAAAAAAATATAATTTATAAAAACATAAACAAATCATCATTTAAATCAATATTTACTTTATATTTAAACGTAAAACCAAACATCACAATAAATCTGTAGATGTAATTCAATAATTTTATATTATTATCTTCAAACCTAATATAAATATGATAAAATAAATTTTTGTTTTGATGTTAATGTATGAGATTCATATTCTTTTATTTTATTTTAAGTTGTGCTTATTCTATTCATTTAAAAGTAAAATGTATAAAATCATGTTTATTTTTTAGGCTAAATGGTTAAATATATTAAATCTTAATATTATTAGTATATTTAATTAATCTAATTAAAAAACACTTCAGTTTTTTGGTTTGGTTCGGTTTAAAACTAAACCGAGCAATTTGGGTTGATAAAATCTTGAATCAACCGGGTTAAAGATATGCTTCGGTTTGGTTTGGATCGATTTTGGTTCGGTTGGGTCAGTTTGGTTTGGTTCGGTTTGGGTTGTTTGCCCACCCCGGTTAAACCGATGCTACAAAAATATATGTGAGTGGTTTTCCCTATATTTAATACTAATGTTTTCTAAGTAGTTTTTAATCATGAGTGTACTTATATTAGCGGTCGCATGTTGATTTTTAGGGTCTTAGAGCACCCTCATTGGTGCACCATTAAGTGAGGCTCTAAACTAAAGAAAATTGATGTTTTAATAAAGTCTAGTTACTAAATTAGTTTTTTTATCTTTAGAAAAAGCTTAATTTGACACATGGCGCTATAAATTCTAAATAGTATCTTAAGAGTCCCTATAAATTAATTTTATGAAAACATTAGCCAACATTTAATATTTCCGTGAAAATTCATAATATAATCTAATACATAAATTGCAAAAATATAAAGAAAATTTTCAAAAGAACAAAAAGGACAGAAATCCATCTTATATATTAAAACAGAAGTCACAACCTTGATTCATGTGTGATTTTTTTAAAAAATGGACATAATGGACCTATTCATAGAAATTCATATTACATTTTAGTTTAGACTAATAATAAATAGAATTTTTAAAATATTTTAATCATAATATCTTTTGATATCTTTTCATTTTAAATATAAATATATTTATTTTAAAATTCTAACAAATCTGTTTAAAAAGATTTTTACAAGATCTTAATTTTCAAAATTATATTTAAATATTTTAATTAATTTCGAAATTAGTTTAAAATATTATTATACATTAATATATTCAGTTATATAAAATTAAAAAAAAAATCTATAATATTTTATTTATTATATAATCATAATCAATCATATTAAAATAAAATTATTATATTGAGCTAAATATAATAAAATTGTATTAAATTTATATATTTATATATTTTATCTTCATAATTATAAAATATTTGTGTTCAAAATAAAATCTAATATGTTGGTAAGATGGGTTAACATTATAAAACTATATAATATATGTATAAAAATATATAATATATGTATAAAAATTAACATGTATTTAAGTTAATAATACAAAATCTTTGTAACTACTTTAATCATAAAATAATATATATTTATATATTATATTTTAAAAATTTTAATAAATCTGTGTAAAAATATTTAAACAATAACTTAATGTATTTTAAGTTATAGTTTAAAAATAAAAATAAATAAATTATATCATATTTTATCTATTTTATAGTCATGATCATGTTAAAATATAATTATTATACTAAAATAAATATGATAAAATTATATTCAATTGATAAATTTATAAATTTTATTTTCATAAATATAAAGTATTTATTTAAAATATTATATGATGATAGAACATCTTAAAATTAACAAACTATATAATACATGTCTAAAAGTTAACATATCTTAGATTTTTATATATAGAATAATAAATTATCTAAAATGAATAAGCATAAAAATATTGGTAAAAAGAAATCCAGTTTTGAAAGACGGGTCAGAATTTAGCATAAATTAAATACAAAATAGTTTTTAAATATATTTTTTCATGAATCTATTAATTTGCTTAATAACTAAATGCAAATACAATAAGATAAATATATAATAAGAAGTGGTAAATACATACGGTTTAAACAATTAATTAATTATAACATGCAAATTATAAAATTATTGAATTTGAAATAGTTATATAAATATTTAAGTATATGATTAACATTAAAAATATATACTACTTATGTTCTAAAACAATAATTTATGTATAGAAAAAAGTGAAAACAAACACCCGTGCGGTTGCACGGGTCAAAATCTAGTTACAGTATTGTTCTTCAAGTTTTATCAAATTCAAGACAATTAAAATATAAAAGAATTGAATTTGAAAACTTTTGTCCATTTTGGTCACTAAACTCAACTGAGAAATTAATTAAAATGATAAATAACCAATATCTAATACATAATCAAAAAAGTTTGTTAAAAGCAAGATATAAAAATATAAAATAAAAATTATTAAAAATTAATTCTATAACCGAAAAAACAGAATATACAGGAAGAAATATAAGAAAATAATAAGAACAAAATATAATAAAATCCATTTATGATATTGCTTTTGCATTGCATCAAACCAAGGTGAACGAAATTAAAAAGAAAAGTAGTGTATCTCATTGATTTATTGTCTCTTTTTGGTATAAACTCAATTCAGGAAAATTAGCAAGAAATTGTTGGAAAACTACAGCCAAGATTAAAATCAAGATTTCAAAAAATAGTTACAAAATTGTGAATAGGGAGAAAGCTTTAAAAATGCGAAAGAAGTGTAAATACAAAGTGCAGATCTAAGGTTATTATATCCAAACAAATAACTTAAATACACACAACATCGGTATTCAGAAAACAAAGAGATACAACATATCAAATAAAAACTTATATTATTTGTTGACTAATGGCTTTCATATTTATACTTAAACGATTATAAGATATAGCTGGGAAAAGTTTTCAGGAAAAACAATTTTCATGAATGATTGAAACCCAAACCACTGAAACAACAAAGGTAAAAGTAAAAACTAGATAGACCATAAATCGCATGAAAAAAAAAATATCTAATGAAAGGAGCCTTGTCTGCGGCGACCACCCTTTCCTCTTCCTCGAAACGTTTTCTATTCCATGTTTTGTATATTTGATAAGAGTTTTTTCTCCTACCTCTTATCAAGTTGGACAAGCTTGAAAGCTCAATCTCAACTTTATCCACATTTCCTAGTACTGTAAATCGAGAAGGACTCTCAAATAAAAACTTATATTGTGGTAATATTTTTGAAAACAAACACATTATAAACCATACATGCGAAGAGAAAATATTAAAAGTATACGATAAAGCAAATTAAAATATTTGAACAAAATATACATTACTAATGTTTCAACTTATTTATAAGAAAAATTGGTCAACTACATAAGACGTTGAGGTTGTATTTCCGTTAATAAAATAAAAATAGTGCTAATGAATTACAGTTATTGAAATGAGACAATACAAAAACAGATGTTCGGCAAATTCAAAAAAACCACATTGTCTTGAACCACACAATAATATCCCTTATATATTAAAAGAGAAGCATTGCAACATATTTTTGTAGCCACATGTCATCACCACAATCATTCTTAGAATTCTTAGAAAAATATGTTGGTCCATATAAATATATAATAAGTTTTTTATTAAACTAACCATAAATTAATCATAATTTTTTTTCATTGTTTCCTTAAATAAAATTCACGGAATTGCCTAATGTGGCTAAAGTATATATGACAATTAATGATTTTGAATAATGAAGATTTGATAAAAATTAGTCTATTCTCTATCATTTTTTTTAAAATCTTAACTTATTAAAATAAATTAAACAACCACATTCCCTTATATATTAAAAGAGAAGCATTGCAACATATTTTTGTAGCCACATGTCATCACCACAATCATTCTTAGAATTCTTAGAAAAATATGTTGGTCCATATAAATATATAATAAGTTTTTTATTAAACTAACCATAAATTAATCATAATTTTTTTTCATTGTTTCCTTAAATAAAATTCACGGAATTGCCTAATGTGGCTAAAGTATATATGACAATTAATGATTTTGAATAATGAAGATTTGATAAAAATTAGTCTATTCTCTATCATTTTTTTTAAAATCTTAACTTATTAAAATAAATTAAACAACCACATTAATTATATAATAAAAATATAGATTTTTTTGTATATGTTATATTTTTAATTTTTAAAAACAAATATAAATGACTAAAGTTGTTAAAAATCTCAAATTGAAATTTTTGTGATCCATGGTTTAAAATTTAAGTTTTAACATTTCAGTTTTAACAAGATACAAATGATTATGAAATTACATAAGTAAGAAGTCTCATTTAATAAATATTATATATATGTATATTAATATTTTTTAAAATAAATTATATACCATATAAAATACATAAGTGTTTTAATTTCGAAATTTGCTTTGAATTTTTTTTGATAAACATTTTGAACAATTATTGACAACTTAATAGTTAGATTTTAAACTTTGAATTGAATATTTTTAAAATTATAAATTACTACAACTATTAAATATCCCACAAAATGTTTTATTGTTATCAGTGATTTAAATTTTTTTGTTATAAATAAATACAAATGATCAAAAACAACATGAGTATAAAATATTTTTAACAGATGTCAATGTTAAAAATTTACTATATATCTATGTTAATATCATTTAAACTTAATTTCATACCATATAAAATAGAAAAAATTGTTTGTGTGGATTAATAAAATTTATTTAAGTATTTGTACAATTTAATTATATACGTAATATTTACTAAATTTTTAATTATTCAATATAAATTTATTATTTCATAATATGTAAAAAATATATAATACCTAAAAATAATTTATATATAACGTTTATCCCGTGCAAGGCCCGGGTCTTAACCTAGTAACCAATTATTAAACGATAAATTTATTAAAACAAATAATATACTCACGCGCGAAGCGCAGAAAAATCTTAGTTTACCAATATTAATGAATGTCTTGAACTCACCTAACTATGTTATTCTGCTACTTTAATTAAAGCTACGCAGGCAAGTCCAGACAGTAAATTAATGTGATCAGGCGCTCCATGTATCCGTAATTAGGTAGGCCTGGGACTTTATCCGAGATCCGGATTTGAAGAGATCCGATTCGAAAATCTGAAAATCTAAAGGGGCCGAATCCAGATCCGAATAGTAAAATCTTGGATCCATCAAAGCCAGATCCGGATCTAGATATTTTGATTTTTTTAATTTGGATATCCGGATCCGTAAGTTTTATTAATAACTATTTCAAAAATAGTAATATCTATATATAAAAACTAATTTTATTTAATATTTCACTTTTATAATAGTATATATAAATTTTATGTAAATAATATTATATATAGAAATAATTAAAAACATTATATGTATTTTTACTTTTAAATTATTGTTAATATTTTATATATATTAATATTATTATTTTTATTTATTTTAAGGATTTAGATCTGAATCCGGATATCCACTGGATATTACAATTTTTAGAAGGATATCCGACCGAGAACCCCGGATCTGGATAAAGATAATAAAATTATGGATCCGCCGGATAAAGATTCGGATCCGGATATCTTAAAATTGTCCGGATACCCGATCCGTTATAAGCCCATCTGTAGTACTGTAATTGATAGGGAAGGGAATTAAAGCTATGCAGACAGGAAGGCCCCTCACCATTGATAACGGACGTTGAGTCCTTCATTTTACTACAACAACCAAAAGAAAAAGAAAACAAGAATATCGAGTTCATTTTTTAGAGTTTTATTAGTAGAAAGTATCTAAAATTGCACCAGAATATTTAAGATTTTCTATAACCGCGAATAGGACAGGGTATAATATTATTTTCGTTAAATAATCTTCTGTTTTATTTGTTTCCGTTAGTATATGTTTTGCGAATTAACATTGGGTTTCACCGTCGACTATGTGAGGTATTTTTCGATTGAAAATATTTTTATCGATTTCAATTATAAATTGTCCGTTGCATTACAAATATATCAAATCTTATTCCACTTTATAATTATCAAAATAAAAAATTCAGTATATTTTTTTTGCTAAATTATATTCTGTTAAATAAAAATTCAGTAATTGCAAAGAAGCAACCTTACAAGAGTACAAATATTAACTTAAAAAAAAAGAGTACAAATATTAAATAAAAACAAAGGCAACCAAATTATTATTATAATAATAATTAAATGATTTATTTTTTGGGATTCTCCAAGTAAAAGTTGCGCTTCTCTTCCTCGTCCATGAATGCGGTAACGTGATACGACTTGCCGATTCCCATAGGAGTCTTGAAGTAAATCTTCTTGCTTTTTGGCTCCTCCATACTCATCTCCGCAATCGGTACCCACATAAACATCTGCTTACTCTTCACACCTATATACAATATACCCACAATTACATATACATAATAATTAAAGCCATGATTCCATATGTATAATTACATAAAGTAGTACAGTACCTGTCATCTTCTTCATACAACACTTGTCGATATAGGCGGTGACCTCAAGACCGTAAGAAACGCGAGTGTTGGTGCCTTCGAAGAAATGTTCATAAGGGTTGTTTTGCTTCATCCACACGTAACCCGTGGCTCTAACTCTTCCACACTCAACGAGGTTCTTCAAAGGCATCACACCTTTTGGAAACCCTAGCTCCTCTAGAAGCTCCACCGACTTCTTGTAACACTCCTCCGCTCCGTATACAATCGTAGCTCCTGCTCTCTCTCCTTCAACCACCACGACTTCCTCGCTCGCCATTAGATCACGAGAGTATAGAATTCTGCAGGAAAAATTGTATATGTTTTCTTCGAATATGATGAAGAGGAAATTAATATATCGTTTGTGGTGAGGGGTAGTGAGGGGTATGACAATTTAAACGAAATTAGAAAAAAGAAAGAAATGAATAAGCAGATGGGATAGGTAGCTGATCGGTGGGATCTGTGGGTTATTTATTTGTTTGCCTAATTCTTTCTCTTGTTTCTTTCCTGTGGTTCTGGTTCTTGGTTGGTACCTAATTGTCCAACAATATATATATATTTTTGTTAAAAGGGAATAATATTTAATACTTTTTTATTAGAAAAGTCAAAATAGTCATGTTATTGAGAAGATCATGATCATGCATACTAAGAGAGACTTCTTGGATTAGCTATTTAAATTGAACAAAACATCTACATAAAATTTTATGTTATTATATATCAGTAGTTTTATTTTCATTTTTTCCACTTTCATTGAAATCTAGTATTTTTTGTTTTATAATTTTTAAATACAAATTAATACCGGGCTCTTTAGTCAATAATTTTGTCAGTAAGTTATAAAGGTTTACAAAGTTTTAATGATATACTAGATTTCGATCCACTTTCGAAAGCGCAGATTATTTTTTGGATTATAAACAAATTTCTATATAAATTAGAATTTTAGCATAAATTATTGTAGATCCATTATTGAGCATATTATATAGTATGACATGGTATGATATATGGTATAATATGGTCCGGATAATAATGTAACATGGCATGGTATAATATGGTGTATGATATATGATCACTCATTTTCATAATTGATATATAATTATCGTAGGTCCATTATTGAGCATATTATATGGTGTATAATGTTATTGATTAACAACTATAATGTTGGGTGATAAAATATTTTTAGAGTCATATTTTTATCTACTATTAACAAGTTATTGTAGGATCACTTAAAAAGTTAGTTAATATGACAAATTTGATTATTAACATTAATAATAAACCAACTATTAATTTGAATTTTATTTTTTAAATTTTAAAAACTGTTGAGAAAGAATCTAACAAAATCTTACTTCAAAATTTAAATATTTTTATAAAATAGCATATTAATTAATTTTGTAATTAGTAATATAATATTTTATAAATCAATGTTAACTAAAATTTTATCATAAAACAAAATAAAAGTTATATACTATTTTTATAAATTCTATAATTATATTCTGTATTATATAAAAATAGAAGTGATATATGAATTAAATATGAGAAAATTATATTAAATAGGTAAATTAACAAATTTTATTTTTTTAATGTTTTTTTAAATAAATTATTATTCATAAATTAAAATGGGTTGAAAGAATTCGTAAATTACATAATATTTTTATACAAAATAAATTTATTAACATAGGTTAAACTTTCATATCTAAAAATATATATTATCTTTTAATTTATTTTGAAACTCTCAACAATATATTTTAAAAAATGTTTATATACAAAAATATAATAGTATAAAATAATATTTAGATCATATACTATTTAAAAATATGTTATTAGAAAACTATGAAATTTTAGTAGTTCATTTAAAATATTAATGACAAATCAAATTTTAATTATATTTTTTAGTTATAACAAAATCTGTTGAAACAAATTTAGAAAATATTACCAAATATTCAAATAGTTCTTATAAAATAATATATTAATGTACTAACAAAAACAAATTCAAAATTCATGTAATTTTCTAAACTCAAAAATAGTAGTGTAATTTTTCAAAGTTTTTTTAACAAAGTTTTAAACTTTGAAAATAAATATTCAAACTCAAAATGATAATATTTTAAATTTTACAAAAGATAAATACATGGATAATAAAAAATAAATTTTTGAAATGCACCACGAAAGAACAAAGTATGTATATTGTAAGAATTAAAGCAATAAAATAAAAAGAAAACTTAATATCATAACATCCAAAAAAATATCCTTATCAATAAAATTTAGTAAAATAATAAGATAGATGCTACTATGTAGAACGTTTACTAAAATAATAGGGTTATATTATTTAAACAAAACAATGTTTTATTTATAAATTCCGTAAAATACTAAAATAATATATGTTAGAGTATATTATTTTAAGCATAACATGTAAATATAAATTATCTTAAACATTTTGTTTTAAAAATTTATTATAAAAATGTATAAATTAACAAAAAAATATATTTGAAGGAGCTTATCTATTTGATTATTTCATATTGTTATTTTATTGTATCTAACTCGAAAATATATTAGTAAGGAATAAAAATTAATAATAAATTAAAATGTATTTAACCAATAACTATATATTAATAAATGCCGAAAAAGAAATATAACAATAATATTATAGAATTACACAATATAATTCTCTCAAATAGCATTTTTTTAAGTTTTTGTCACAAAATAGCTTTTAAGAAGGAAAATGACTAAAATAGCCTCTTTTTATTTTGAAAATTTTTATTTTTATTTTTATTTTTATTTTTATTTTTTAAAAATTTGAAACCATATCCCTAAAATCTCACCCCCTAATTATAAACCCTAAGTCTATATTAGTTAACTCTAGGGTAAAAATACATTTTTATCCTTTAATAAAATTTATTTTGGTCATTTTCTTCATTAAAGGCTATTTTTGTGATACAAACTTAAAAATGGCTATCCTAGAGAATTTTTCATATATAATACTAAAATAGAATTTATATATTTAAAACATTTGTAATAATATCAAATACATTTATAAAATAAAAAATATCCGAGGGACATGCGGGTTAAAATCTAGTATTTGTTAAAATAGTCATTTTGTTGTTATTCAAGGTAAATTAAATGGATCAGTATAAAATTCAGCATAATATCTTCACCTTATTCGGATATAATTAGTAAAGATTCGTATTTGTTGATTGTTAATCACGTGAATAGAGGAAAACATAATATAATTTAACATAATATCTAATACAATTATTTTTAAAATCATGTATAATACTTATTCAAAACACGTAGATAGATTTAAAAGTTCACAGTCCCAAAATATCATCTTTACGGAATAATATATATATATATATTATTATACGATTATTGATTTAGGGATATAATTATACGATGATATTATATATATATATATTGATTTAGGGATATAATTATACGATGATATAGAAAATAATGTATACAAATATCAATTATGAGTATGCCTTTTTCAGTTACAGATTTTGATATTACATGCATGAAATATTTTGGGGATGAGAATAAGTATATGCATCATGTAAAGGTAGCGTCATAGCTTCTTCCTCATCAATAATCTGAACATAAAAACATTCAAATGAGTATGTACTCATTATCTGAAGTTTGTCCTCGTTCGAGTTATTGACCTCACGATGTAGCTTATCAAGGATATCAAGAACATAGGGATGATATATGGTATCTCAGCTTCAACCTAATTTTGTATGTTTTTCATAAAATGATTCAGGTGGATTACGTTAATATCAAATGTGTATTGAATAACGATTAATTGTAAATGTGGATTTTATAAAATGTAATATGATTTAATTGTTGCTTTTTATCATTGTTGTTTTAATAGGGGTTAATTATAAAATAATATTTTGTTGTATATAATAGGTTGGGGTAAAAATGAATAGGTGTAACCATTTTTTATAAGTAGATTGTTAGAATGATTATGTTTTAATAGTATAGAATAGATTTTGATTTGTGTTTTGAAAGCGCGAGTTCTCTTTAGATAATAATAATGTTAGATATAAATTTATTTTATGGTTGTGATGTACATTATTAAGTTATAAAGTTGCATTATATCAAAGAAGAAAATGATTTTATGTTTAAAATTAAATAAATTATCAATTAGTTTATTTTAGATTTTTATGTACACTTTTATCTTACAACGTAATCTTTATATTTTATGTATATTTTATAAGAATCTATACTATTAAAAGGGAAGGATTTTTAAAAAATCTACTTATACAAGATTGTTGGACCCATTTATTAATAATATGTTTTATTTAATGTTTGCCTTAATCAATCAAAATATCTCTACTTCTATTTATAAGGAACAGACTATGTTAATTATGTTAATTGTTGTTACTAATCGATTTAAAACAAACACTACGGTCAAACACTAGCAGCTCACGAAACTAATTGATTTCTGTTATAACATATGTACTTATGATATTACATTATTTTTTAGGGTTTAAAAAAAGAAGCACAATAACAAAACACATAGTATGATATGAAAACAAAATCATAATAGTAAAATCATTAATCTAACAATTTTGGGGAATAGGTACGGAAATTAACTAAAACTAAAAATATTTATAATAAAATTTTGTTATTTAATATAAGTTAAACTATTTAAAACCCTATAAATCTATACTTTTAAATTAGCCAAAAATCTGCTAATTAATCTCGGTTCTCATAAACTTAACAAATGTAACTATTATAAAATACACATAAAATATAAGAAATATAGGCATTGAATATTCAGATTTGGAACATATCGGTTCATTTTGGGTATAGATCCTTAAAGTCCTAGACATTTGGACCTAATTAGGTATTTGAAAACATTTGGTTTGGGGTTTAGGTTGGTTTCTTTCAGGTCTGAATCCATAATTCAAATACATGTAAATAACTCTAACTTTTGGGTACATAACGGGTCCGATCGGTTCTGATATTTTAACCCCGAAAAGATCTGAAATATCCAAAAAAATCTAAAAATTACACGAAAACCCAAAAGATACTTGACACAAAAACATACCCAAAAACTCAAATGAATATCCAAAATATTAAAATATTTAAAAGGCCTAAAATTTTACCTCAAAATCTGATCAGAAAACCAAAACGTAAATTTTTATCAAAATGCGATTTTTTAAAATGAAATTTTACCTAAAACTCGAAACTATAACAAAAATCTAAACTTGAAAACTAAAAATTATCCGTAATTTCAAAAACATATTCAAAATATTAAAATATACCTAATAAATAAAAACTATTTTGGATACTTTGGATACTCGATTGGGTCTCGAATAAGACCTGGACTCGATAAAAATTTGTGGGTCCAAAAATTACCCAATAGGTACTTTGTCTTGGATCCATACAAAAGTCGAATTTGTAAACTAATTCATAAATTATACAAATTTTAAAATTTTCTCTTCGATATAATACGACTTTCTAACATAATAATGCATAACATCAGTAAATACTGTTTCATATCAAAATTTGTTTATCATCCAAAATAACCCGCGCTTTCGAAGCGCGGGTCAAATTCTAGTTACATTTGTTAAGTTGATGGTACATAAGATTTATTTAGTATAGATATGTAGGGTTGTTAGTTAATAATTTTTATTAGTCTTTTTTGTACATGACCCAAACCCATAGTTAAACCGAAAAAATTCAGTGATCTATGTATAGTCCGGTTCGGATTTGGCTAAAACATAATAAGTAAATATTTGATAAAATTTGGTAAAAACTCAAAAGCCCATCATTAGTCTAATGGTTGACCCGATAAAAACCTATATAAATTTGATGGTATTTGTTTTAGAAATAATCATATACTTTTTAATAGTATATTAATTTGAATAAACTATTTGATTTGTGATTCTTTAATCTATACTTTTTAAAAAATTTAAAATATTTTGTAAATGGATTAATTAACTTTATATTTATTTATTGGTACCAGTTTAATTATGAATATGAATTATGTATATATAAATATAACTGAATTTTTATTTATTATTCTATAAATAAGAAATGAATTAATGTTCATTTATAATAGTATTTAATATTTATTACAAATTTTATTATTTAAAAGTTAATATCAAAAATATATTTTATTTAAATATAAACTATTAAAAATATTATTAAGTATAATCTTATAAAAAAATACTTAAGAATCTTTTAGATATCTTATTTTGAAAATAGTAAAATAATATGTTAGATATGGTATATATTTAATAATAACTAAGTTAGTTGGAGGAGAAATAATAGGAAGTTAAATTGATGTAGTGATCCAACCTAGACTATTTGCAAGTAAATAAAAAAGTTCTTATGTTTTTATGGTATTTGATTAGTGAGAGGAGAAAACAACATTTTCGAGTTTACTGGTGGATTTATTTTAAACATCCTCAAATCCAAATGGATTTATTTGGTTTTGAAATAGGGTTTTACTGAATTTGATATGACTTTCCAAATAATTAGGATATTCTTCAAAAAGTGTCGCATTACATGGACAGTTGAAACTTGAAATATAACAAATTGCCTCTAATGAAACTTCGAGAGTAGATAACATTTCATGTGTTCTTATGCAATGATTTAGTCTGCTATTAGAGCTTTAATATTAAATAATTATGATAATTTGATTAGTTAATCATGAAAATCGTACATTACTAGTCTCATATCTACACGACTACACGGGGAGGAAGCCAAACAGCTAAATGCAAATGTTGAACACCTAATGCTAATGGTACTCATTGTCCAGCTCCACCTTGATAGATCATAACTAATCTTTCACATCATTCGTATTTCACCTATGAATATATTGAAAAGATATCGTTATATCCAAAGAAAGAGGGTGTCTGAAATGAAAAAAGATCAGTATGATTCAAATGTTTAGAAATCTAAATGGTTTTCTATTTCCAAACTTGAGCATCTTTAAGTCTGACTAATGAGAAAGTGCACATGGGGCTTTGGGAAACAAAATGAATTTTGACCAGCAGCAAACCAATCCCTACTTTTTAGCAAAAAAAAAACAAAAAAAAACAAACCAATCCCTACTTGGCCGGAAGATTCTCTCTCTCTATGCATGTCATCCGTTGTCATAATTTAAACTGTTAACCATTATTTTTCCAATCTGTATTTTTAATGTGATTTTGAGTTCATATCCAATAAGTTTAATATCATTGCAACTTGTGATCCCGATTCCAAGATTAGTTTAGGGCCGTCTAGTTTATCCCCTTTTATAGCTCAACTTTTAGGATTCGTCGGGTACAATCTGATTCACCCAAAAGCAGATTCTGATTATGATCAACTTTTTCCAGCTTAGATAAAATAACTGCTGATTAAGCGAAAATCATAGGCCAAATATGTTTTTGTTTGCCAACTATATTTGACCAATAATCTACCTTTTTTTTATCGCGCAATATTCACTAATCACTTATTTAAGTAGCATCTATGATTCTCTGAATAATTTAAGCCGCACTCACCATTTCAATCCAACAGCTCATATAACACCAAATTAAGTGTTAGATTTGTTAGTTTTATAATCATATTTAATGTGAATTGCTTTAGTCTGCTCTCGACTTGGTATGTGGACATGGCTTTAGGTGAGCAGGCCGAAACAGCAATGAAATGTTTTAGGAGTTTTGGATCATTACTAATCTTTCATAGATTTATACTATTACTTTCTATTTTACCATGCAGCGTTCAACCAACAGTATCAATTTTCCACTGAGTATTTATAAGTTTACTGCAATACAAAACAATTCTCTGTTTCACAAAAGTGTAATTTTGACAGATTAATAAATCTAGCTAGTATTAAAAGTTCTATTTTTAACCTTCATTGATACATTAATAACAATTTCTCACTCCACACTTAATACAAAAATATTGATTTTAAAATGAAATTATATATATATTTTTTGAAAATGTAAAAAATTACTCTTTATGAAATAAAATTAAAACTGTAAAAGTAAAACGATACTTTTTGTGAAAGTAAAGGATTAGTTTAATATATAAAATGATTTTTTTTTCAACCTGCAACTAGATTGACCACCAATGTTTGGGCCAATCCCCTAAGTGTTTCAATCAGCCCAATATCAGATGCACAGAGGATAACAGAGCCAAGATCCGTTGAAGAAGAAATGTAAATTAAACCAAAGAAGAAAAAAAAAACTTGTTTTGATTAATCACGATTCCATGTAAATATATTTTACTTTTAAGTCGGTAATTCCTACAAAGGAAAAGAAAAGAGATGTTCTTGTTCACAAATCTTCTTATTATTCTAAGAATAGGATGACTACAGTTTGCTTACAACTTCTAGCTTCAGAAAGACTTTCTTCTCTCTTGGACTGAACCTATGAAGCTAAAAACTTCATACATATTGGAGGTTTCACTCCAGCGAGTGCAAGTATCGCCGCCGGTAAAGTCCAAAGCCCTTCTCCGCAAATTAACCCCGAGGCCACCGCCGGAACCATAACCTCTGCTTTCTTCCGATTCATCTTCTCCCAAACAAACACAATCACAGTCCCAACACACATGTCAATAGCAAAATAAGCTCCGACAAGAAACGGAACCGCCATGGCCGTCGGAAGCGGCATGAACCTCCCCACCTTCGCCGGAGTAAGATCCCTGACGACGTTGACCAAAACCGCAAACCCGAAAAACCCGTAGCACATCTGGAGACAGTGAAGAGGCAGAGCAGAGAAGCCTTGCACCCCAAGGATCGCCATGTTTCTGTATATCAAAGCGTAAGGAGCCTTGAACTCGCCGTTAGGGTTCCCAACGTCGAACGCTCTGTAGAACAAGAAGAAACTCAACGGCGTCACGATGCATCCAACGATCGTCCCGATCATCTGGCTAACGAACATAGCCTTGGGCGACGTCATCGTGTAATGAGCCGTCTTGAAATCTTGCATCAATATGCAAGAAACAGACACAACGGACTTGATCAGTCCACACCCGGCTAGGCCGGCCACGACACCGTCCTCTCTTCCGGTGACGGCAGCGAGAACGAAGAGACCGATCTTCCCATAGTTATAAGCCATGTTGATGTCTGTAAGTCCAGCCCCATAGGCGTTACAGAAAGCAAGAGATGGCGCGAAAATGTAAGCTACAATAACGTAATACCATTTGACCTGTGGGAATATCAGAGGAACCACAACGGTTGAGACCGTAGCGAAGGTAAGATATCCGGAAACTCCTATCCACATGGGGATCTTGTCTCTGAGGAAGTTCTCATCTTCCTTGAGAAACTTACGTTGTTTCTTGTCACCCACGTCATCAAGATCATTAGGTTTGTTCTTCATTCTTGCGTTGATACTGATGATGGTGACACATAGGATCTTAACGAAAGTGTAGAGACCGTCACCGAGGATTAGAGCTACGGATAAGAAGACTTTGTAACCGTAGATGCTCTTCATGTTGTGTTCGTCTAGGTTATCAGGGAACCAAGAGCCTTTGAGTTTATCAAGAAGGGGCCACATTAAGCCATAAGAGAGGATAGCTCCTAAAAGCAAAGAAAGGTTAACCAGATGTGAACATATCATTCCTGCTCCTACAAATGTCATGCTGAAATCAAAGAAGAACCTGCAAAAGAATATTTTAATTTTCATGATTAAAAAACTTATATACTTAAAAGGAAAAGTGTGTGTGTTTTTTTTTAAATATAGTTGATACTTGATGCTTACGTTTGTTTCCAAGCTTTCAAGCCAAAGGTTGGGAACTGAGCAAACCCACAACCTTCTATGCCAGAGAAAAACCATTGGAAAAATCCCCACAAGAAACTAAATGAGAAGTATTTCATGAAACCGCGCACTTGTTTCCTGCATTGATTCCATTTAAAGATTAGGAAACTTGAGTAAGAAAAACTTTTTGTAAAGTAGGATGACTATAGCTTACTTGGCCTGTGCATCTCCTTGTGTGTGGAAACCATTGATGAGCACAGCAGTAGCTAAACCACTTGGATATGTTAACTTGAGGTCAATAATCATAACCTTTCTGAGAGGGATTAAGACGAAAAGACCGATGAAACATACGGCAAAGAGATATGCAGTCATCCAGCCAAGGCCTGGCTCTTTCACACTCTTCTCAGAGTTACCTTCCATGTTCGCACCAGATAACTCATATGTTTTATGGTTTAACCCTAGAAGATATGAAGCAAACCCACCTGAAAAGATTTAAAACACACAATGAAACCAACCTCTTTAATAAAAATATAAAATTAACCTTTAAGATAAAAATTTACAAGCTGGTTTTATATTATATAAACCCCCAAAAGCAAAAGCAAAAGTTTTTGTTTAGAACAACCAAACACAATAGCTTTTTATAAAGCTTATAAGCTTTTCATATGTTTGAAACTGTTTTACATATCCCTAAACTAAATATCTGCTTGTTTCCCACGAAAAAGGAAACTATTAAGGAAAAAAAAGAAAAAGAAGAAGAGTTTTATGTTCTTAACCTCCGACAGCAATGCCGTAACAAGCAACAGCAGATGTCTGAATCATTGTGTTCTCTTGTCTTGTGAATGGCTTCGCGACAAAACCTGATTTCTTGAGAATCTTGGTCCATGTCTGGACGAAGACAAAAGCTAGTAAAGCTGCAGAGCTGTTGAGATTTGGAACAATCCCTGTCGTAAGGTTTAGCTTCTGAGCTATCACACTGAACACAACTCCGATCACTATGCTCACTAGCACTCCTCTTACCGTTACCTGCTTCGTCCATGGTTCGGTCGTCCTCCCAGACATCTCTTCCTCTGTTTCTTGTAATTCTTCTTGTAGTGACGGTTGAATATTGCTTTCTTCTTCTTCTCCATCTTCTTCTCTCTTCATGATCCTTCTCTGCTCTACTTCCATGGAAAACCACTCAAGAAAGAAAAATAGATTTGAGCTTTGCAAATGAAAATTCTTTTAGGGTTGGGTTATCTTTGATACACATATATATACCAGAATTTTTAGGAATATATGTGTATATATATATATATATATATGTATGAAACTTTTTTTGTTTGATAGAATAAAAAGAAAGCTAAATGTCATCTACCTTCTTAAGTGCGCATGTCGGACACGCGCATTGTCCAAACGTAGACGAATCTGTCAAAACATCAAGTGATCAAACGCAAAAGCAGCAATCGCAAAATGTGTGAATAAAAAAAAGGGTAAAGAGTAAGGAGAGCTTTGGAACACAAGTCAAGTGGCCAAGTAGATTGTTGTTGGCATCTAGTTCCAAAGGACATTCAGTGATATTTTCACTTGTTTGTAAGAATCTTTGATTATTTTTCATTTACGGGCAAATGAACGTGTGGGTGTAATGATTTGAATGTTCTTTTTAATCAAAGGTTTGAAAAATAATCCGGCAATCACATCATCATAATTAAATGTCTCGTACATCATTACGTGTAAAATTTCCACTCTCGCTGATTTTGAAAATTTCAAAGATAACCATTATTGGTATGTTTGACTTTTTAGTGAAAACTTTCGACCCGGACCTAGATTTTGAGTCATGCAAATTTCATCCAATACGTAAATAAGATATCGAGGAAGTTGATCATTAAGATGAAAACCGATGGTTCTTAAACAAAAGAAAGGTTTAGGTGATTAAAATATACATATTAAATCACTAAAGTTTTGATTTCAACCATAAATAATTATAGGTATATATGTAGCTTTGTTTGTTCTTATCCAGCATTTCCAACATCTGGCAAATTCTTTTTTTTTTTATTGTGATGAAGTATTTTCTAACGCTACTCTTTTTTCAAAAAAAAAATAATAAAGTAAAAAATTAGATTACTACAGAAATTAAAGTACTTGTACTTATTGATTTATTTCATTTAAATTGAAAAATTAATATGACTACAAAATTCAACTCTAATAATAAAGTAATTGATTGAAGATATTCTCATGCGTATATATTCTCTTAAATAAGTTAATTCAGTATTTATGGTTTTGAAAACTCACCTATTTTGTTAGTTTAACAAATAAATTTATATGCAACGAAAGTTGATATAAACTGTAAAACAAATTTATATACAATCAAATTAATATTAGGGCCCCTTAATATTAACTGTAAAGAAAACTCTGAAACGGTAAGAAGTAGAAATACATTCATGACTTGATTAGTCAAATTCCATCTAAAAGCTTCATCAAACATGAGGATGTTTTACACTGTTTAGAGAAACTATATAATATAAATATATAACAAATATACACATGCCAATAACCTTAAACATATTCGACATTTGTTATTTGAATAAGATTATTATAAAATTTAAAGATCATGTTGATCACATGAATATCCAAAGCCCATAATTTCAAAATAATCAATAGGGAAATATATATATATATATATATATATATATATATATATATGCTATATTCTTGTATAATGCGAATATGATGAAAGCAGTGAGATTCTAAATGAGCGTGGCTCAAATATCACCACAAAGACAATGTACTTTCTTCTTGTTGTTTCCCTTTCTACGCAATCCTTCTTCTCAATTATTCTACGAAATCCATCTTATATTATATCTCCGTAGACCCCAGCTTCGGAAGTGTGAAATTTAGTTTTGTATTTTTAACCAATGTTTTAGATATATTAACGGTTTTTACTATGAATTCAGGCAACTACAAATTATGTGAGTATCTCACCAATTGCATATAACTTTAGAAAAAAAAACTTCAGATTTAAGATCTACAAATCCACGTTGCATTTGAAAGTTGAACCTAAACCATTACAAAAGAAACGATAAATAAGTCACGAAATAAACTTAGGAACTTAGGAACTAAAATATATTAGTAGGTACAAAGTTGAAACCATAACACTTTTAACTTTTCAACGAACATGTTGCTTTCTAATTCGAACTCTCCAATTTGCGTGCATCACATAGGGATGGACTTATAAGGTCTAGTAGGGATTAGATTCGCTGAGTTATTATCAAAGAAAATTTGAGGAAAAAACCAAAAAAACATTATAGAGTGGTGATAAGGATAGGTGGATGGAGACGAGAGGAGAAGAAACAATTACTACTTCTTGACACCATTCATTTGAAAGAGAATCTCATTCACTCTTAAAGTCACAACTTATCCTCATACAGCCCCACATTGACCTCAACCTGCGACAATTACGTTTTAGACCCTTTGCTAAACGTCTATTTCCTTGTCCCTCGAACTTTTGCGTTTGCTTCCAAACCGCTTAGAACATCTCCAAATAAAATTCTATAACTTTAAATATAGTATTTTTTGTTCTCCAAAAAGAAATATCAAAATAAAAATTTAGAGTTTTGGAAAGTAAAACTTTATATTTGAATATAAAAATTTGTGATTTTTAAGTATTTTCTCGTTTATCGTTTTAATCTTTAATTTTTTTTCTATCTCATAAACATTTCAAATTTATATTTATAAATTCAATTTTTACACATAAAATTAAATAAAAAATTAAATAATATTTATAATATTTCATAACTAGAATTAGACAACAAGAATATATAATAAAAAAAATGTACATGAAGATATAATTATTACACGAATTAATTAATATTATAACAAATTTAATAGTCTGGTAAATTTTTTGGAGACCTCCAAAATCTCCAAAATAGTTTCCAAACAAATTTTGTGTAACCGAAGATGGAGCATTACATAAATATTTTTTGAAAATAATGTGGTATTTTACTTGTAGTTTAATATTTAGTTATGTATTTTTATTTATAGTTTTATATTTCAGTGTAAGATTTAATGAATTAATATTGCTGTAATATTTTTATATATGTGCTAATTATTTATAAAAACTTTATGGATTTACATTAAGTATGATAAATATAAGGATTATAGTGTAAAATATAAATCTTTGTGAAGTTAAGTTTAAAGTTTTATTAGAGAATAACATTTTGAAACTTCAAATATAGAGTTTTAGGAATTTCAAAATAGAGAGTCATTTTGGAAATGCTTTTGTAGAGACATCATTTACCAACGAGCATTGTATTCTTTACTTTCATTGTCATGTTACCCTAAGTTTTTGTTCGATGAAAAGGCCACCTTTTATTATTAATCTTGACTAGTTGGAACAGATTAATACACAGAGAGAAGTTACTATGTTCCTACTTACAAGCCCATGTTACCGAAACTTAAAATATCACTATCAGTCCAAAATAAGCTTAACATATCAGTCACGTGCATCTGGTTCCTAGCAGCTGATGAGTTCTTTTAAGTAAAAAATATCAACTTCATGTGTCGGAACTTTACTCGGTGTTTAATTCCTATAAGTGCTTTAAGAAATAAAACGAAACAGATGGTTGTAGAATACCATATGACAACTAATTAAAATCACAAAACCGAAGTTTTAGATATATAGTGTGATATGTGAGAGATGCCACTGGTTTTCGGATTATGTGTCGAAGTTTAGTCGGTGTTTAAATCCTACAAATTTTATGTTTAAAAAATAAGACGAAACTACGACATATCTACTTCGTATAGTGTGCCATATGAGATATAGAAAAAAAAAAAGAAAACCAATAAAAATCATAAAACCGAACCAGTTTTAGTTAAGTTTTGGGTAACTCTTTAAAAAAATCCCACCAGTGTAATGTAAAGTTCCAATTGAAACAGAATATAATCATTGTTAATTGGTTTTGGCATTAGTTCATGACCTGTTTGGTTTCCTAACAAAATACACCATGCATCTAAAGATGATCAGAGTAGGTTTATTCATAGCTGTCTTTTTGTTTGTTTGTTTCGGTTGGCCTAATTGATTTTGGTTTAATCGTAGAGAACAGACTAAAAAGGAATGATCGGATATAGAATGTGGTCATGGTCACACTAAACTATAAAATAAATGTTTGTCTCGTCTTGTGTTGTGTATAGAGCGGCTGTTCGGTTGGCATTGCCTGCCTGCCATCTGTGGATAAATCTAGTCGGTTCATGGCCTGAATCTGGGCAATTAAAAAAACAAATCGAAATGGAAGACAACAACAAACATAACTTGAACCGTCCACTAACGAAACGAACCAAATCTCAAATCCTAAAAAAGCCCGGCCCATTATTTAGTGATTTTTTATTTACATGTATTAAAAAAAAGCAGTTGCGCATTTAACACAAAAGAATCGTGGATTGAAAAGAGAACCCTGAGAAAAAAAAGACCAAAACCAGCGGCTGAATCTGTGGACCTCTCAATCATGTCTAGTCTTTTATTTTTATTTTTTTGATCAAATGTCTAGTCTTTTATAAACTAAAAAAAATATCTTTCAAGAAACAAAAAGTCAACAATCAACATACGTTCATGTATGGTGTATTATCTAATTCTCCGAGTAAATGTATGATGTAATTCTTTGACTAAATATATTATAGCACTAGGTTAAGACCCGCGCCTTGCGCGGGATGAACATTATATATATAAATTATTTTATATTTTATATGTTTATAACATATTATGAAATAATAAATATATATTAAATAATTAAAAATTCATTATCTACTACTTATATAATTAAATTGGTGCGAACATATAAAAATTTTTTATAAATCGAAAAAAAATTTCTATTTGATATGATATATAATTAAATTTAAATAATAGTAACATATATATGGTATATTTTAATATTAATATTTATTAGATGATGATTTTTGCTCATATTGTTTCTTATCATTTGGATCTGTTATAGCAAAAAGTCTAAATTAGTGATAACAAAATTTTTACTGTGGGATTAATGGTTTAAGTAATTTATAATATTTTAAAAAATTAAGTTGTCAATATTTTTTCAAACTTTTTATCAAAAAAATGTTCAAAGTATATTTCAAAATTAAGATATTTATGTATTTTTATATGGCATATAGTTTAATTTAAAATGATACATATATTTATATATCTTTTATTTTTGATACTTATTAAATGAGACTTTCAACTTATATTATTTTTAAATTATTTGTATCATGTCATAACAAAAGTTTTAAATCATAGATCACAAAATTTGAATGTGAAACTTTTAACGATTTTAGTAATTTATACTTGTTTTTAAAAATTTAAAATATAATATATATATAATTTTTTTAATTTTTATTATATGGTTACTATGATTGTTTAATTTATTTTAATAGCTTAAAATTAAACAAATATAATTATAATACACACTTATTTTTCTCAAATTTTTGTTATTCAAAATTATTAATTGTCATATATACTTTAGCCACATTAGGCAATTCCGTAATCTTATTTAAGGAAATAATAAAGCACATTAATAATGTAATTAATAATATATTTATTGTGGTTTAATAAAAAACTTATTATATATTTAGATGGACCAACCTATTTCTCTAAGGATTCTAAGAATCATTGTAGTGATGACACGTGGCTACAAAAAAATGTTGCAATGCTTCTCAAATAATATATAGGGGATTACATAATTTACACATTGTTCAGTTTATAAGCTATAGCTTGGTCATATCTTATCACCTAAATCAAACAATTAACAAGCAATTAGCTGGGATTCTTGATTATAGTCCGGTTTATAAAGATCTTCGAACCGAACCAAACGAAAAGGGCAATGTAGGAAGAAGACAAAGTGTGCAGACAGTGGAATAGAAGACAAAACCACTGTCTGCAAACAAATTGTGCAACTCGAGAGAGAAACCACGTTCAGGCTAAAACTGCTTCGCTGTTGATATTTTAGACGATCCAATCCATGCAACCCTGATGAAAGGGCCTACGTTACATTATATTGACCGTAAAAACCAAAACCAGAATCAACAAAAAGTATTTTGTCGAGACGTCCACATCAGCAGCTAAACCGCGTGCTAGCCACCCGGTCCTCCACCCCTAGAATCTAAACAAAACAGAAGCCGCAAGTTGCCACCACCTTTTTCTCTCTTATGTTTTCCCTCTAAAAAGGCCCGAACCTTTCATGTGTGTTTTGCAATTCAAAGTACAGAGAAAAACAAAACAAAACAAAACAAAAAAAGGAAAGATTTTTCGAAGAACCCAACAGATATAGAAACATGTGTAGATCGACGGATTTCGATCGGTACGTTGAGAAAGAGAGCTTAAAGGTCAAAGCTTTCTACGTCCGGTTCACCGGTTTACCCACCCGCGAGTTCCTACCCGACTCTCTCACTCTTCTCTACCCGCCGCGGATCAACGAAGCCGCTTTCGAGCTCGACGGGTCCAAGATCCGACCCGACTCCCCAGCCTTCGTGACGCTGCACAGGGTCGTCAAGGGAGGAGAGGCGATATACGGGTGTAGAGAACCGGTTCGGGTCTGGGAAGGGATCCGGTTCGAGGTGTACATGGGCGAGGAGAGAGTCGTGAAAGGTATATTCAGGAAAGAGGATGGAGATAAGTGGAAGCTCGAGTGCGAGTGCGAGATGGAGGAAGGAGCCGCTGAGGTCGTTGTGGCGGCGGAGGGACACGTGGCGACGTCGACGATGGCGAGGAAACATAGGAGGAGGAGGAGGAAGCAGTTTGAGTGTTTGGAGGAGATACCTGAGGAGAGAGAGGAAGGGAGGGAGTCGGACGATGTGTGTTTTTGCACGTGTAGTTGCGGCGAATCTGACGACGGAGAGGGAGAGTGGGAGTCAGTGGAGTGGACGGCTGAGATGGAGTCAGAGGCTGAAGGAATGGGATGGGCCGTTGATTTGGGTATTTGGGTTATGTGTTTGGGGGTGGGCTACTTGGTGTCTAAAGCCTCTACTAAATCCTTGAGAAGTGGAGGAAGAAGAAGACGAACAAGAAGTCTCTTTTAAACTTGTCTGTAATCAAATCAGTTTAATTGTTCTGTTCAACTACGTCCAGATCATTAAACCATAATGTAAAACAATCCATGATTTTGGTTAGTAAGAGTCACACTAGTTCCATTTTATTTGAATCATATGACCTTATGAACAGAGGCAAGAACATGCAAGAATCTAATGAATGCAAGCAAGCAAGTAGGTCAATCATATTTGCATTTACAAATTAAACAAATACACAAAATGATCCAAAAAGTGATTTCCCTTTTCTTACTAACAACAATAAAAAGACCAAAAAAAGAATAAAAACTTGTTCAAAACGTGTGATAATAAAATTCGAAGTGGGTGTTGAGAGCCTTTCTTCTCCTTTTCAATTTTATTTTTTTGTATTCGTTTTTCTGCTGTCTTTTTAACTGTTAGTTTTACATCAGAAGCAGAGACACTGCTAGTTTTCTCGTTGTGGTCGTCATCATCACCGTCTGAAACACACACAGAACCTAACTAGAGAAAATCGCTGTTGTTGTTGCTTCACAGCCTTTAGTATTTTTGAACAGTCTTATCTGGTTTTTTATTGATAAGACTTTTCAACTCGTTCTCCTACAGGTTCTGTGCAGCTCAGTTTTTTCCGCCCTCGCTTCCCGCTCCTGCTTACACTAGTTCGCGACCAGTGAATGCTTTCAGTTTCTGCTGTAGCTGTATACATTAACAATAAATATAAGAATTGCAAAATGTCACATCAAATGGATAATGCATTTTTTTTAACGAGTTGAAAATGTGTGTTGGCTTACTTGGTTGTATCTTGATTTCTCTGAATCGAGTTCCTCCGTTAAGTCGTTCAGCCTGAAAATTTTGGTAGCGATATGCACTTAGTAAAGAGTTACTAAATCATTCAATAAAAGAAACAAAAAGATTTGCTCTAAGAAGAGGACTAACTTAGCACGGAGCTCAGAGATGCTGCTAAGTAGCATCCTCTCCCTCTCAGAAGGCACAGAATCAACCTGTAATACAAAAAAAATGAAGGTAGCATAGTCACATAGCCGCAAAGCAATATCTCTGACTAAACTAGAGCTCTATCCGTTTGGAGAAAATCAACTTACGGTTCCATTAGTCTCTGAGCGAGGCAAAGGTGGTAACTTCCCAGATTGAGAACCTATAAGAAAGATCAATGTACCATTATCATTAATTATAACGTCAGAAACGATTGTAGTAAAACTTTCGCTCTTACCGTCCATCGTCTCTGCGGATTGTACACTACTCAGTAAGTTCATAAGAAGATCCTGCAGTGAAATATATAGTATTAATAAAATACTGCTAATTAACTAGATAACTCTCATGTCTAATTGGACGTTTCTTGAACTTATATTCACCTGTTGTACTGAGTTTTGCTGGAAAATATGTTGAAGTTGAGGTATGATGAGTGAGGGAGACATAGGTTGGCTACTTAACTCCTTGATGGTCTGAGGCTGAACCGTTGGCTGCATGATACAAAAAAAAAAGATCAAGAACAGCTACATAATAAAATGACTTAAAAGGAAGCTTTGTGTGTCCAAAACTGACCATTTTAGGCTCAGGTATCCAGTTACCAACACTAGCAGATTTCCTCAGAGGGGATGACTGGAAATTGAGTGTATGATTTATCAGGTGAGGAGAAGAAATCATCAAATCTACAATAATAGAGAAGAGACTAGAATAACAAACCTGTGGAGATCGACGAGGGACTATACTCAATGGAACATCCTAGTGTAGATTGTATTGTTAGTTACCGTCAAAGAAAGAGAAGCAAGAACACTCTTTAACTTAAACACTCACCTTAGCAAGGTCCAAGTTTCCTGATGTTACTGAGAATCTTCCTTTCTGAACAAGATTACCCTTTGACTTCTCATCCAGAGAATCACGGAATCCTATTCAAAGATTTGACAAAACACATTCTTTAACTCAACTGCAAGTGAAGCAAAAAAAAAGTGCATGAAGATTACCACTCACCTCCTGAGTATTTAATAGGAGCTGACAAGCTGTTTGAAGAAGCACGAGTTGAAAGATTCAAAGGACCGCTAAAGCTAGGAGCTCTTTTGACAGACGGGGCTGCCTGGTGTTCACTCTCGGATCTAAGCATTGTTTAAAAAGTTGGATAGTTTTTAAAGCTTTCTCTTACATAAAAGGACAAGCAGAGATCTAAAGCAAATGTCCAACCTTTCAAACATTTGACCTTTCTCTGAAGCTGATACAACGGCCCTGCTTGTAAGTGGTCCACTCTGACTTTGGCGTCTTACCGGCTTATTAGCCTTGGCCTCAGGAACTTCATGCTCTGAGTTTGGTGTCACAGAAGAAGCATTAGTGATGAAAGTGAACTTCTCTTCGCAGTTTGGTTCTTCCACCTCAGTAGTGGAAACCTTTTCCTTCCCGTTCATGTTTTCATATAGTACCGGACTATCATTCACCTGCAGTGGCTTTGTAAAGTTAGTTCATAAACAACCATATTCTGATATACCAAAGAAGTGAAGTCTTATTAGATGCATTTTTCTAAATGATCCGCAGATTACTAACCTTATTATGAAACCGTGTATGGAAGATTTCTTCATCTTCCTGACTCTCTTCTAGACCATCGTCATCACTTAGCTATTTACACAAACAAAAAGAATATAAGAACAAGTGTTATGTGATGGGATCTAATAAAGGATATGCAATTGTAGTTACTTACCAAAGATGCTTGTGTTTTCAAGTCTTTGACATCAAAATTCCAAGCGCTCACTCCTCTTTGGTATTCACTCTGACATTCAACAAAAGAAGTGTTTCAATGTCCAACTCTTCATTAAGTATTTAGGTAATAATGTAAAAGCTATGTGTTTGTCACCATTGATATAGCTTCCTCATCAGCAGTGGCCATTCTCTTTAAGGCAAGCTGTGCAGCATCCTTGGCCTGTCATACACCCAACGCAATCAATCATCAACGTAAGAACATGATGATGATTTCAACAAAGAAGCACACAAAAAAAGAGAACACTGCTAACCTGAAGAGATTTTACACGTGTCCAAAGAGGAGGCAAATCAGCAAATAACGACTTCACAGCAAGCTCAGGGGGCTTAGTGTTTTTGAAGCAGGAGTGTTTCAGCAACTTTTCAGCGGTTGGTCTTTTTGTTTGATCTTTCACCAAACACATTGCAACCATTTCTTTAAAGGACTGCTCACAGCTGAAAGTCCTCTAATTAGTTTAGTTTATTAAAAAAAAATGTAACTGAAAAAACAAACACATCTGAAAATCCAACAAAGCTAGAACAACACCTAGAAAGAACACGAGTACCTTTGAGAATTTCTTATCACGGTCGTAATCAAGACCTGGAGGTGCGTTTTGAATAGTCATTAGCAGCACCTGTAATCAGAATATCAAATAAATGAATCAGAACTATCTTAATAGATTGCAAACATAGACATAAACTGGAAATAAAGAGACACTCCCTCTGTACCTAAATGATGTAAGTTTATATGTTCTTACATATATTAAAAAAACATACTCCCTTTGTTTCCACTCCATCTGTTCCCAAAAGTAAAATTTTCTAAAGTGTTTACGCTTATCAAGAATTCAATAAATGTTTATAATTTAATTTTTCTTTTACTTTATTATACACTTTCTAATAACTTTTCACCAATGAAATTTAATCAATTCAAATATTTTCATTTAATGTTTCTTAAAAATATAAAAAAAGTACTTTAAACATAGTACATAAAATCTATTTTTGTGGAACAAGTAAAAAATCTAAAACATCTTACTTTCTGGAACGGAGGTAGTACTAAATTTTAATGATAAACGTTTATTTTTGGTGTTTACCAATTTCTAATCATTTTAGATCAACATGATTTCAAGAAATACAATTAATCTTTTTGAAGTTTGTAATTTATCATTATTAACTAATAAAAGATACCTAGAAAACATAAAACAAGTATCTTTTTCAAAAAAAAAAATTTAAAACATTTATCTTCTAGGAAAGAAGAGAGTATTGATTGATTACCTTCATGGGGGGATATTTTGAGAAGGGTGCATGACCATGGGCCAATTCAAGTGCGGTTATACCAAACGACCAGATATCAGCCCTGTGACAGAAGAACAATCAACCAAATAAGCTACTATTGCATTTTCTTTGTTCACACACAGTGTGAATACATTCGGATTAGAGGCAGACTAGTTTGACAAAATTGTCTTAACATGCATACCAAAGTGGACTACTTTTTACATTTGAGCTTTAAAGACTATAAACTCACTTGGAATTATATCCATTTCCGGGCTGCAAGACTTCCGGTGCCATCCTACAAAAAAAGAAACAAGAGTTTAAAATGTAAACGATTTGAGTACAAAGTGATGGTTTATGAAGGTAGAGAAAAGAATCACAATAACCTACCAGCAAGGAGTACCAACAAATGTATTTCTTGCACGTTGCCTATCACCGTTATCAAACAAGCAAGCAGACACGCCAAAATCGCCAAGCTTAATCTCACCATTGTCATCAAGAAGTATGTTTCCTGCCTATTAGGATTGAAGAAAAAAAAAACATTATATGGATGACTGAAAATACAAAGTTCCAATTTTTTTTGTAACCAACCTTAACATCACGGTGGATATGGCCTTGTTTATGAAGATAATCAAGAGCTTTAAGAGTTTCTTTCAATATAGAACAAATAGCCGACTCTTCAAACCCGTCTGAATAAGCAGTCTTCATAAGATGCAGACAAGAGCCTTGCGCCATGAATGGCATCACCACCCAAAGACTATGGTCGACGGAAAACGAACAAAACGACTTTATAACGTTTGGATGGTCTATCAAACTCATAGTCTGAGATTCCCTCCTCACATCATCCTACACAAAAAGAGAGATCTAAGACAAAGGGCGGCTGGCCTTTAACTAATTAAAAGATCGAGGAAGAACAAACAAACCAGATTGCTATTGCATCGATCGAGATCCAGACACTTGACGGCGATGACTTCATTGGTCGGGAGATAGATCGCTCGATAGACAACGGCGCTAGCTCCATGGCCGACTTCTTCCATAAGTTTGTAGTCTTTTGGATTCATTGAGAAGCCTCTCTGCTTAACACTACTACCGCCACGAACAACAGCACCACCACTACTACTACTACCTCTGACCATCTTCTTCCGTCTCTTTCCACCGAAAACCGCCCTGAATACCACCACCAAATCAACAAAAAATGATAAATAAAATCAGGAGAGGAGGAGAGAGAGAGAATAGTAGTTTTACTCGAGAACAAGTCGAAGAAACCCCATTGAAGTTTGAGATGCTGATTGAATTTTTTTTTTAATTTTATAATTAATTCAGCTATATTTGTTTTTTTTTAACTTGGCTCTGGCTATATTTCTGATCAGTTGACCGCCACGACAAACGCGATTGATAGCGAAAGAGAGAGACAGAAGAGGAGAGCTGTTGTGTGCTGAAGTGTTAATGTGGTAAGTGTTTAGGATTGTGACACGTGTTTATGTTTCAGAATGAATGGCTGCTAATGATCTTGGTCCCATCTACCTCTTCAAGTTCACGAGTGAGTCTTTTTTAAGATAACAAAGTAAACAGTTTTGTAAAAAAATCTGATTCACTTTTTTCTTTCTTTATTTATTCTAAATAAAATATTATTTATAATTAGATGTAAATCTAAACATTATCTGCTGTATATCGTTGAAATCTGAAAAATGTATATATTGATTACTGATGAAGAAATGTGATAAAAGATGGAAATTTTACATTTAAAATCCAATTAATAATCAAGAAAATATACAATAGTTGTTTCTTTTTTTTTGCGTTTCTACCTTTTTAACTGCTGCTTCTACATCTGAGCAGAGCTTGGAAATGGTTTTAAGAGCTTCAATTTAAAGCAGAAGTCCAAACTTATAGACGCAAACGCAAATATCAAGACGCTCTGAGACACCAAAACGGCGCCGTCTATTCCATGAGAAAACAAGCTTTCCCAGCTCAGCTCCAGTGGCGGTCCTCTGCTTAACATACCAAGTCCTGGTACACCATATAAAACAAAAATCATAATTTTGTTAAGAATATTAAGACAGATCCAAAATAATACAGGTCAGAGGTTAATATTCAACTCAATCAATTATTTAAGTAAGAAATCATTTACAATAAATCAAATCACTGATTAGTATTCCATTACTGGAAGATTATAATTTAATCAACCAAAGTCAGGACAACGATGGGGATCATCCAGCTCACACTTCCAACACAATGTATAACAAATCAATCGCAAACGTAAACGTTTTGACCATTTAAAATGAAGTTAAGATAGAAGCAGTAATCAAAATGTGTTTACCTTTGACAAATCCAAAGGCTGCAACGGCTCCTGATTTGAGATGACTATCATCCAAGTCTCTTCTGATTACATACCTGAATGTGACCCCAAACAATGCACAGCTTGCAAACGCTACTCCTAGGGGAAGAACAAGCTGCTCAATGCTCGAGACTTGAGAAAGAGCAAAAGGGATTTCCGCAACGGTCCCAACCGCAGCTGCAATCGCTGCCGCTTTGGCTGATTCTAATCTCTCCTTGTCTTTATCAATCGAATATCCGTTTTCTGAACTTTCTGTTGCTGCGGTCTCAGCTAAGGACAAGGAGCGTTCCGCTTCCTCAACCATTGTTCTTGCTGCGATAATCTCTTGCTGGCATTCTGCGATCTTGAATCAGATATTGCATAAGATGAACATGCTTTTGTCTCTCTTGTTATAAAATTATAAAAACAGTTTCATTTCGAGAAAAACATGAACTTACACTGTCTGCATAAACACACTACACACAATAAAGACTTACATTATCTAATTTTTAATAATTTCCAAACCAGTAGACTAAACTATCTTCACACAAACTAAACATAAAGTCATACTCTAAAGAACCCTCTGAAACTCTCAGATTCCAAAGCGCAAAGAATCAAACTTTGTTTCCAGAATAAGATCACTCACCTCAGCGGCTCTTGATTCGAGCTTATCAACATAATCCTGCAACAACTTCGCCTCGAACTCTTGCCTCTCAATCTCCGCGAGCTCTCTCTTCGCAGTCTCCACCCTCATCGAGGCTTTCTCCAGACCGTCAAGCAGACTCTTGTTCTCTTCTCTGCTCAGCAGCTCCTCGACTTGGTTCCCGACGATACCGGACAGAGACTTCTTCAAATCTCCGCCGTCGCTCGAGTTCGCTGCGTTCTCTTCCGATGAACTACTGATTCTCCAGTTTCGAGTTCTGCGGTGAGGAGAACTCAGGGAAGACAGTTGAAAGTTCAGAGCTTTGGGATTGAAGACATAGCTTTCCGATACAATCAGTGGATTTGATTTCCATCGAAGCGATTGTGGAGATAAAGTTTGCATTTTTTTAAAAAACAAAGGAAGAATCTTTGAGTTCTCTTCCTCTATCTGGTTCCTTCGATACGAAAACTAGCCACTGAAACGGTACGTGAAAAAACGGCAGAGCTTTTAAACAACAACGACAATACTTTAGGTCCTCCAGTGTCCGAACGACATGCATTCTAGTGTTCTTTTTTTTCTTTTGTAACACCCATGTGTATTCGGCTTCTTTTTTTAGTTTACTTTAGAAGAAACATAGTAGTAGTAACATACTATCGAATTACTTTTTCTCCCAATCATTTTTTTAGATTTAAAATATTTAAAAAGCAAACTAGATAAAGCGATTAAACTAACATCAAGCACGGTTAATACCATTGAAAAAAAAAAAAAAACTAATATCCCAGCCAAATCAAGTCTCATGTTTCATGCTAAGACCTAAAAGCCTTAAACCCCGCTGACAGCAACCACCGACTTCTTATTAGCCTTGACGTCATCAACGGCTGCCTTCTTGAACAAGGAGACGTCCGCTGATCCGAGGACAATGTGATACCCACGTGACCAGAGATCCGCGGCCATGTCCTGAGCCGTAGCCATCCCGGCCAAGTAAGCTCCTCCTTTCACCGGATCGGAAGCCAACACCGCAGTCTCCGCCATCCTCATGGTGGACTTCACCTTCGGGTTACCCGGGTCGTGAAGAAGCCCCAAACTCGCGCTCAGATCACGTGCACCCATCATCACACAGTCCATCCCATCAACGGCCACGATCTCGTTTACATTCTTCACACCTTCCTCAGATTCTATCTGTAGACTCAATAATAAAAAAATATTCATGACTTCACTTTTAACTTTTGTAACTTCACAAGTACACTTACAGTTACAGACAATATAAATCTAACAATTTCTCCGACAAGTCAAAGAACTAGACATTGTCACATGAATTTCACGTGTTCGTTCGTCTTCCTCACTTATTCTTAATAACCAAAAATCAAAACAAAAAAAATGAAAACGGAAGAGATCGAACCTGACACATGATAAGCAAATTGTCGATGTAGTTCGCCAGGTAAGCCTCGTCAAACCCGAACTTGGAGTCCCTCACAACAGTGTACGCGCATCCCCTCACACCGTCGAGACGATACCTGCAAAACGACACCGCATCGGAGGCAGACCGTCCATTTTCAACCATGGGGAACATGATCCCAGCCGTTCCGAGATCCAGGGCTTTTTTGGCCCAAGCCTGAGTGACGTCAGGGACGCGGACAACGGCCGAGCACCCCGCGGCTTCGATGGCGCGGATGCAGTTGATCGCTTCGCGAATGCCGCCTGCTCCATGCTCCAGATCGATGATGATGAAGTCGTACCCGGAGAAAGCAGCGATCTCGGCGATCTCCGGCGAGAGGGAGAGGAGAAAGAGGCCGTAGAGGTTTTCTCCTTCCCGGAGACGGGACTTGAGAGTCTTTCTTGTTTGGATCGAAGAGGTTGCGGAAGACATTGCGACTGAGAGTAGAGACCTTGAAGTGCGAAATGAAATCGGAGTCAACGAAGATGAAAAGAAAGCGTTAACAGAGATGAAGAAGCCAGAAGACAATAGGGTTATCGATTAAATAGTCCACGTGTCTTAAAATTCGTTTCTCTTTTTTTTTTTTATAAAAGGCTTAAAATTCGTTTCTTTTGTTTACATAATTTGAGAATCAATTATATTGATTTTTTTTTCAAATACTCTGCTATAAAATATAGATTTTTAGCTTTGTTTATAGTAGCAAAATATTTTTATTTGTATATAGTTTCCTTAAAGAAAAGATTATTTATAACTAAAGCAGATTTTTGATGTACCAATATCTCGCAGCTATGGTAAGTATATTATTACAAGATAAGTTAAAGATTTTCAGTGTATAAACGAAGAAAGAAACCAAGAACTAAGCTAGATTTGCTTTTCTTTATGATTAGTTCCAACTCTTTGAAAAACACGGCGTGGGGATGCAGGCCTGTGTTGTTCAGAGACATCGAAAATTTATCCAGATCCCGTACATTGTCCTTGGGAAGTTTGAAACTAAAGTGTAAATGCATTTGCACTGGAACCAGAACACACAAGCATTTAGATTCTAAGGCTAGTGGTGTTTTAAACTTTTTGAGGTTCTTGTAAACTAAGAGAAATCATACTTGGTCGGCTTCAATGACTATTATGTATTACGAGAACATTGAACTATCTTCTAGCACTCTCTGGAGTAAGGCTGCAGTTCTTGGGACATCACTCTACAAGTAACTAGAACAAAGAGCAAACTAAAAAATAAGAACTATGGCATCATTTTTGTCAGCATTTGACCAAAAAAAAAGAACTATGGCATCATCTTTTAAATCACACAATGCCAAGCTCGAATCAAATAGGTCCCTAGTGTGCTACTGCACCATTACATCCTTTGTTAGTTTACGTCCATTGATGAACATAGAATTGGATAATAATGACATCATCTACATCACGTCACGTCAACAAAATAGCTGAACAAAGGATTAAGTTCCATTGCAGTTCTCTGTTATTGTAGCCAAATACTCAAATCATTACTAAAACTAGCTAAGGGAAAACATTATAACAAATGCTAGAAAATTTTGCAATCTGATCAAAACAAAAGAATGTTCCTTTACCTTCAGTAGAAGAGCAAGTTTCTGGTCAGAAGCTGGCATAACCACAACGCAAAAGGGAGACCTTGAAGCCTTCAAGCTATTGCTCATCTTAAACCCCTCACTAGCTCTTAAGTCACAATACCTTCTGTGACATGAAAACTTTATAATATATACATTATGTAACAAAATCCACATTTACTATTTCTTTTTAAATGCTGAAAGTTATTCCCTATCTTAAATATCTAAAATTGAATATTACATATTTTGTATATTTAACTATGTATTCAATACGTACAACCCTAGTAGCTATATTTTCTCTCACGCGGCCGCACCTTATAGCTTCGTTCTCTCCAATTCTTTGTCCAGACAAAATCTCTTTGAATATTCTTCCTCTCTGTTTGAGTTATCTTGAAAAATGTTTTCCCGCATATCCAGGCGCATCCCATTTCAAAATCTGAACCGTACTTCGGTGCTTCATAGGGCACAACCGTTACTAACCAAGCCAGCAGCACCCTCCACGGCCTTCTTCTCTTCTCAGAGATCTCTGAAAACACGCCTCAGAGAAGGAGAAAATCTTTATGGGCTATTTCTCCTTTCATTCTCGCCGGAGATGGCTGAGATTGCTTCATATGCCGGTTATGACTTCATCGTCGTGGACATGGAGCACGGTGCCGGCGGAGTTCGAGAGGCGCTCAACTGTATACGCGCTGTTGAGGCAGCAGGATCTTCCACCGTGCTCCGTGTTCCAGATAATTGTCAAGCATGGACCAAGAAGGCTCTGGATCTTGGCCCTGACGGCATTATGTTTCCCATGATCGAGACTGGTAAAGCAGCTTCGGATGCTGTCTCGTACTGCCGGTATCGCCCTGACGGACTCCGCGGCTGTGCTTACTCGATTGTGAGAGATTCCAAGTTCGGGTTCGACGAAGAGTATTTACGTAATTACACCGATCAGCTACTGATCATGTGCCAGGTCTTGCTCTTTTATATTTATAGCTATATATTTACATGTGCAAAATTTTGAGACATATACTAAATTTACTAATTTTAACTAGTTCTAAATCAACAAAATGTTCAAAAAAAAAAAAACTAGTTCTAAATGCAAACGATATTTTATTTTATTTTTGTTTTGTAGTTTAGTTTAGTTTGTGAGCAAATATCTATGTGAAAGCAAAAATTTCACATGTTTTATAATTTCACATGATGGTATTGTATTATTCTTTTTAGCAACTGAAAGATGATGGTATTATATAATTTCTTATATTTTAATAGTATAGATATAGTTGAACTTTTTTTTTTTTTGAAAAAAGATATAGTTGAACTTTTTAATATATACGATATAGTTAAAAATAATATTGACGATTGTTTATGTGTTTTATCCTTGAAAATCCAGATAGAATCCGAGGAAGGTGTGAAGAACGTGAAGGACATTGTCGCCGTTGATGGGATGGATTGCGTGATGATGGGGCCGAGGGATCTGAGCGCGAGCTTGGGGCTACTCCATGACCCAGGAAATGCGAAGGTGAAGTCCCTCATGAGGACGGCTGAGACGGCGGTGATAGCTTCCGATCCGGAGAATGGTGGAGCTTACTTGGCCGGGATGGCCACGGCTCAGGACAAACCGGTGGATCTCAGGTTACGTGGATATCACATGATAATTGGAGCTACTGACGTGCCTTTGTTTAAGAAGGCAGTGGTTGATGACGTCAAGAGTTTTAAGTTTGGATGTTCGTAAAAAAAAAATAGATTATTGCATAGACTTCAATATGATACCTATTTATGGTATCTAAAATTCAAATTCAAAGATATTTCAGTTGACAAATATAAATATATAATTATAGTTATGATTACACTTTGATTTTAGCTGAGATTGTAACTAATTACGTTAATAACATTGAATTTCAATATGATACAAAGATTTTTGGATTTCACTGATTGGATTCGACATATCTTAAGCTATAAACTACGATCTGCTTATTAACATTTTGAATCTTTGTATCTAATTGATTGATTAACCTTCTTGCTGTTGAGTTTTTGATTCTCTTAAACAAGACCATTGCCACGACCAGAGATGTATTTCGCGGACTGTCTACTGATGGAAAAAGAAGAGACAACTGACATTTACAACAATCGGTAATTCGACTTCAGTCTCTGAAGAAGGACTGTAAGATTATCTTTTCCTTAATAACTCAACAAGCATTTAGACAGTCCTCTCTTGAGATTTTCAAATTTGGTTTTTGTTTCATTAGCACGATTTTGAGCTTCACATTACTAATTCTGATAGTCTGTTGCATCACTAATTGCAGCAAGATTTAGAGCTTCACATTACTAATTTAGTCAGCCGGTTTCATTCCTTGCGGTTTCCGGTCTGTTGGTTTTCGGATTTTCAAGTTTGATCTTCTTAATTATGAGAAAAAATGTGAATAGCCTATTTAGAAAAACCCAAATATATTATCGATAGATGTTAAGCCCATATATTTATTCGATTTAGGGATAATAATTAGATAACTTGCGCAAGATTGTTAACTAATTTGCATATTAATAACTTTCCTTATTATTCGAATCAATTGCTTGCGCCGGTTTATATCATTTTTATTACATTCCTTGCGCAAGTTAAAATCATATCATATACAAATCAGTTTAGGACAATACACAATTAATATCTTTCTTTAAACGATTTCAATCTTTATTAGAGGTCATTAATATGATAA
Organism: Brassica napus; assembly: GCF_020379485.1. Classification (NCBI taxonomy): domain Eukaryota; kingdom Viridiplantae; phylum Streptophyta; class Magnoliopsida; order Brassicales; family Brassicaceae; genus Brassica; species Brassica napus. The sequence continues at coordinate 7,865,689 of NC_063434.1, read as the reverse complement.
ATAAATTGGCTTAATATATATATGAGAAACCCGAATGCTTAAAATACAAACATTCAGCTCTTACAAGAACAATGGTAATGGTACGAGCCAAAAAAAATATTTTCTCATGTGAGAGAATTAAAACCCCGTAAAGATATGTCGCGTATTGAAGTTAGGATTGTTCGCTTGTGGAGAAACTATAACAAAGAATCAAGAAACACCATTGAAATGGTGGTTGTTGATAAAGAAGTATGTATACATCACACAAAATGCATTTTTTTAGAAGCATGGTTTATATACTTATTCTGCGTTTATAAAACTCTTATAATTTTTGTGACGAGGGGACAAGAATTCATGCTTCAGTTGGTGAAGGGTTTGTATTGAATATACAGGAAGGATCAAAGGATCTATGTATATAATACATAAATGTGACCAGGGGACAAGTAATACTATCTTATATTATTTTTTTGTTGAATATACTATCTTATAAGTAAGCTAGCATTATGCATTTTTTATTTTATTCATGTGGTCATTTTCTCACAGCAGAGAACCTTTTGGAATGGCGCAGGGAGGAAATTTCTCAAGGATATACAGGAAGGTTCAACTGAAGCCGCTGAAATGGGATGGTGAAGGCGAAGAAGAAAGACCTGTAGAGGCCCTTATGATTCTTAAATACGGCGGTGTTCTAACTCACGCTGGTAGAAAACATGTGTTTACATACTCTATTATTTAATTTGTCATTGTTATATATATACTATTTTAAATATTACAAAATCCAAAAATATTTATTAATATTATTTTTAAATTATTTATCGTTGTTTAAAAAATAAATTTATCATAATTTATCATAATTTATAAAATGCTTACAAAATGCAAGACAAAGTTGCACTTTCAAGAGTTAAGTCGAGATCTTGGATTAAAAATTCTAATAACTGGTAAAAAAGGGAAGCAGCAGACAAAAACATTGAATGTTGTCTACAAACAAGTTTTTCAGAATATTTCGTAGTCACGGTACGTAATTTTAATCTATTTTTTTTTTCAAATACAAATTTTAAATTATATAAATTGTTACAATTATTTATTTTTTGTATTTGCTAGATGGGTTGTGATGAGTTAGGAGACCGATGACGGTATGTCAATTTAATATTATTTCATGTTCAATAAAATTTAGAAATTTATAAATCTATCAAATAATGTTAACCCGTCAAATTGCTTACAAAATTTATTTAATTTTTTGCAGGTTTCTAATTGAATTTGCTTTCTTTATCGAGAAATGTACTTCATTATTTATATTATTTATGGGTAATATTTTGATTTTTATTATATTTTTTTAATATGTCTACATAAATGTTTGTTTATTATTTATGGAAAAATAATATTATTCACCTAAAATAAAGAATTACGACACATATACAATACAAATCTAATTAATGATAATATAAAATCTGTTACTTTTAAAACTATACACTATTTATTCTATTTTTTGAATGAAAGTATACAAAATATTTTGTGACGTTGCAATTATACATACACACAATATATGCCTCTTCATACTGACGTTACTGTGTTTCCTCTCGTGAGGTGCGGACGGAAAGGGAACACAGCGTGCTGACCGGTCATGTTCTTATGTCCGCACAGGGTGCGGACCGGTCACCTAGTTATGTACTAAAATTATATCAATACTAATAAAAACAAGAGAATATACCTCTTTGTATTCAAAGTTGATTGCAATATAAGATGGATTAAATAATATACAATAATTTATTACAAATAAAATATAGATATTTTAAAACATTTTAATACAGATAAATTAAATTAGTTATTTAGAGAGAAGTAGGATATTATATTTTTAAAACTATCAACAATTGAATATTGTCTGGCTAGCATCCTTTTCTACAACTAAACCCAACAGATTTCAGTATTTGTTTGGTGGAACCACACACATTCATGTACATCTCTTTAATAAATCCTAGGCGTGTAATCTTATGATACAGTTTCTTGTATATATAACTAGGATTCGGACCCCCGCGGTTCGCGGGGGAAAATAAAACATAATTATTATATATAAAAACCTCGAGAGCAAAAATGATTATATATAAAAATGAACATTTTAACTTATAATTTTCTGAAACTGTTAGATTAAAGAATGATATTTAACATAATCACTAAATAAAATAAGTCTCTTGACACTCCTTATTGCCTTCTAATAAATTTATATATGAATTTCTTAAAAAATAATGAAATTTTCCATCAGCCGTAAGAATATTCTTATAATAATGTATAAAGACATTTTACGTAACTAATAACATTTGAAAGTTTGACTGGCCAGCATAAAGGCAAACATGTAAATTTAATAAATAGTTGGGAATGATATAAAATATGAATTTGGACGATGATAGGGTGCATTTGCGCATTTTTTGGAAGATTATTTCAACATTTGTCAAGTTTTAGAAGAGTAAAACACCTATAGAGTATTCAATTATTATAATTAAGGCTAATATACAATTGATGTAAAACTGTGTTTTCCAAATATATTTTATTATCTTTTGATTAATGAATCTCTTTATTAATGTGCACAGTTATTTATATTAAAAAAAATGTATGATGGTAAAAAGTTTTAAAATATGCAATGCCTATTCAATTTGCAATGGTTGATACAAAATATTGCAATGGTTGATCACGATATATTGCAACTGTTAATCATCTAACTATTGCATTGATACATTTATACAATATTACAAATATGCATCAAGAAAATTAGAATGGTTTACTTTAATTATTTAAATAATGTTAAATATTCTTCTTTGATCCAAACCCTTAATGAGCATTTCCCATTTTTCAAGAGTTAGTGTGTTAGACGTCGACATCACCTATTTCCAAACACAATTATAAAAGCCTCTTCAAGACAACAAAGTATGTTTTTAGGAAAAAGAAACGACAAAGCTAAAAGGAAACAAAAGCCTGACACCGGCCGGAGGTCACTGCATGATCGTAAGTAGTTATTACTTATTAGATGCTACGTCTTTTTTCTTGGTATTCTGTAGAAGGAATAATATGATAAAATATGTTCATTGTGTCTAAACTAACATGGTTCAGCAAAACTAATATGCTCCTAGGCACACATAAATCAGTTTCTTTAAACCCGTTGTACAGTGTTCTGTTTTTCGAACATTTGACTCAGTGGTTTAAAGAGAATTATTCATCTTTTTCAAATCTCACTGGGTGTTGTTGGTATAATTCTGCCCATACATAGTTAGTTACGCATGCAATTATTCACATTCGTAAAGAGTGAAGGAACATCAATCGAGTTTGGAAACAAATATGAACTTATTGAGAAATAGTGAGCAAATGATTTCGTAGAGAGGAAAGAGGGCGAGAGGAACGTCTATCGATCAGCAGCCCCAAGTGACCAGTGATTTTTTTTTTGACCGGGTTTGGAAGTGGAGGGAACGGAGAAATAGAAAAATTTCGCAAGAGCTAAGCCAGAGAATCAAAGTTTATGCAAAAAAAAAGTCAACAAGCCAGAGAAAATCTGATGAATAAACTACAAGAAAATTTGCATACTTATACAATCTATTATATTAAGAAGTTTGCGGAAAGAGACTACTCTTAATAAGGCAGATGACGACGGTTAGACAGTTCTGCAGTTCGTGTAAAGCGGTGCCATTTAGGAGCTATGAATTGGTGAACGATGAGGACATAGTTTTATTTGTTTATTTTTTTCCTATAAAAACTGAATGACGTCAATGGTTAAAAAACAGATTGCTATTATCTGTAAAATAAAAGATGATATACTTATCTTAACGTTGTTTTAGGTAAAAAAATATTTAGTAATGTGAATTATTAAGAAAAAACTGCATCGGATTTTTACAAAAAAAAACAATCTGAGTTCAGATACATACAAGTTTACTACATCTTCTCTGGTTGCCTCATGTAACATAGTTGTCTTAGCTTAAAATCCACAAAATGTTTCTGGACGAAAAAAGAAGAAGAAACAAGCGCTTAAAAAATGTGCAACATTGCGACATAAATATATGAAACCTCCATCACTTTCCTATATCTTGAAACCGTGATAAAAGAAAGGTTACCACTGAAGTTAATGGCTAGTGATTTCAAAATACCACAACTTCCTACCCATTTTACGTACTTCCTCTCTCTTTTGCGTCTTCCTCACATGCCCACATCTCTATTGCAATTATGAATGGTGGATGATCGGGAGATAAAATTTGGTTATGTATCAAAAACTTTAATCAGGAATCAGGAAAAGAAAGAGGAAGGATAAACTGGTTATCAAATATATATAAACAGAGAAGAGACGCAAACCAGAAGGGGTCACAACTCCATTAACGGACGCAATGCTTCACTAAGGGCATCTCCAACCCCACTCCATATTTTACTCCAAAATTGAGAAAATGGAGTGAGAAATGGAGTAATGAACAAAAAATAAAAGGATTACTCCATTTATAGAGTAATGCTTTTATTTTTTGTTCATCACTCTATATCTCACTCCATTTTTTCCATTTTGGAGTAAAATATGGAGTAGGGTTGGAGATGCTCTAAGGACACGACACAAAGCAGCGTCTTCGTCAAAAACGTAAGTCTAATCTCAACCCTTAGATAAAAAGGTGCGATAATATCAACCATTGGATTAAATTCAATTTCTAATAAGATGACATCATCTAAAAAAGATAGAACCCTTGGATTAAATATCCAATCGACATGAACCATTCGATCTTCAATTTTTTTTCCTATAAAAAATGGGTGACATCAGCGGATACTAAAATTCAGTTTGCTATTATATATAGATAAGCGCTAAACCATAAGATCTCCATGTGATATTTCCCTTTTTTTTTCTTCTAAGAATAAGAAAATTTTACTTATCTTGACATACTCTCCAATATGTCTATCCAGCTCATCAACCATCTCTTGGTTTGTCCACTTCTTGATCACCACAACATACCATATTGTGTCGACAAATATATCAAAAGTTCCATAGAGCAAAAGCCTTGCATCTGTTCGACCAACGTTCGCATAAAGTACCATCTCAGCATCAGTGTCAGCTCTGTCCATCTATTTATATTTGTCTCAGCAACTCCACGTCGACATGTTCCAAATTCCCACAGCTATTTGATGATCCACTGCGACAGCTTATAAAAACTCAGTCAACATAACTATTCAGTCTCTCCCTTGGTTTCTGAGTTTTATAATCAAAACACAATCTAACAACATCAACAATAACATCTCCCTTGATGACTGTACGTATAGTAAATTATAAGCATACATTCAATGATATTTGCAACATTCTCTCCTTTTTAAACTTAGTTTGATACTCAAAACACATCATCTTTAGCTACCATCAATCTACGTTCAATATCTCTACACCACAGATATGTCATTGTCTTCTCTCCCTACTCAAGTGCATAAAGTTCTCTTCCTGCTTGAGTACATAACTAACGTAAAACACACACACAACAAATACTGAAACTTATCACAGCATCAAAGAAGATCAGAATCTTTTTCGTTCTCCCAGTCGTGTTTCAAATCTGCTAGGTGTATTTTATAGCTCATCCATCAATACAGACTCTGCTCCTCTTCTCTTGTATGTTCTACAAGCATAACTAGCTATTTTCAAGCTTCTCACCAATGATCTTGTTCAAAATTTCAGGAACCATGGAGCTCAGGAGTGTCCAGAACCATCAACAAGATCGCTGCACTTTAGGGTGATATCATCGAGTCTTCTTACGATCTTAAAGCTTCAACAAAACATATTTGACCTAGAACTTACAGCGCCTGTCTTTATCTATATGTTAAGTCACTTCTTGTATACACCAAGCTGATCCACTTCTACTAGAATCACGTGCAAAACCTCTTTGCAAAACATAAATACAAGACTCTGAGTCACCTGTGGTGAAGCTTCGTCAATCAACTATGACCACAGACTCCGAATCCAGTTATCTTCTAAGAGGATGTAGTTCTACATGTCTAGAATGTCTTTGCCGAGTGTTAGCTCATTCCAGATTCATTTGATAGCTCATTCAATATCTCCACCAGAAATGGGAAAATATGAAAATTCAGATTAGATATAGTGAACCAGTTTGAAGAAGCTCTAATAAAACACAAACCGACCGTTGCAATCTCAATCCCGCCGCTGAATCTCAAACCAGTCGTATCTTAAAGTTCCCAACCAAATTTTAGCTCAATCAAGATATTAGTGAATCACTTTTTCTGCTGGCTGCAACCAGTAAAACTTATTCATTACGAACTACTGATGCCTCACACCTTGCCATAACAACTATTTAAAGAGTTTTGTCTATGTTTTTCTGTCCAAACTGCCACAACATTAGTCGTTTTTGTTTTCTTCACTTGAAAGCTTTGATGAAAACTATATAGAACAACTCATCCTGCTTGTGAAGGTCTTTCTTATCTACCATCTGGAACTATTGTGTGTCTCAAAGAATCCAGAACCATAAATTAGCATTACTGATGAGTTAACTCTTCCTTATGATCTCACGACACAACAACTGATCAATATGTCCAAAGAAAAACGCGGATATGTCCAATATTAAGTGTTTCCCAATAAATCAAATATATCAAACGTTGAGAATTTTTAAGAATTGTGTCCTGCAACAATGAAGTGGACGCAAACACCATCTCAAACGTTTTTATGTTGTTTTGACTTTTGATAGAAACATTGTTTTTTATGAATAGGATAAAGGTAAGCAGAGAACTCGAGAGAAAGTAAAAGAACTTTTCTGAAGTTTTATTAATCTCAAACTTAGTTACAACTCTTGCTAGGGTTTTGCTATTTATAAGAATTGAAATAACAATCTGATGACCTCACAGCTGTCATGACAGCTCACTCATCTTCACCGAGGAGAGCATCAAATCGGTTGCGCAGAGGGAGCTCCTTAGTTGTGAGTGCCGTACTCTTATCTTGTCTTCTTGTCCTGTTTTGACTCAGAGTCTTCATGACCGTTGAGAGTTGTTTGGGCTTGATATGAGGAGGGACCAATGCGTTATTGCTTTCTGACCTATTGGGCTTAATATCCCCGCGCAAACTCGAGGTGGGTGGAAACTCAACTCCGAGTTTGAACCTGATAAAAGCTCTGTTGTGGTAGAGACTTGGTGAACACGTCTGCAATTTGCTGAACCGCTGGAATGTGTTTGACGATCAGAGACCCATCTGCTACTTTCTCCCGAGCAAAGTGATAATGTGTAGCAAAGTGTTTCGACTTGCGATGAAGCACTGGGTTCGCAGTTAACTGTACCGCGGAAAGATTGTCGCAGTAGACCTCTGCAGCAGTTTGATGCTTGACTCCAATACTCTGTAACATTCCACTGATCCAGGATAGTTCAGCGGCTGTATCCGACAAGGTTCTGTATTCAGCTTCAGTGGATGAACGAGCAACTGAGTCTTGTCTTTTAGCAGACCATGAAATCAGATTTGATCCAAGAAATGTACAGAATCCTCCAGTAGACCTTCTTGTGTCTTGACATCCTGCCCAATCGCTGTCGCAGTAAGCCCTTAGCTGTGAGTCTGTGTCTGCCATCAAGGAAAGTCCCATGTTAATGGTTCCTTTGAGATATCTCAGAATCCGTTTGAGAAAGTTGAAGTCCGACATAGTAGGCTCATGCATCTTCTGGCACACAAGATTCACAGAAAACTGAATGTCCGGTCTTTTCAATGTGAGATACTGCAGTTTGCCTGCAAGATTTCGAAAATAAGTAGGATTTGAAAACACTTCATCTTGATGTGGGACTCTATCAAGTTGGAGAGGAAGTGGCGTCGGCATTGGAGCACAGTCTAACATGCCCGCAGCTTGCAACAGATCAGAAGCATACTTTTCTTGATTGAGAAAGAGGCCAGTAGATGTGAAATGAGCTTGAATTCCAAGAAAGTAGCTCAGCGGACCCATATCTTTCATTCTGAACTGCTTCTTAAGTGCATCAAGAAGTTGTTGAACCAATGCCTTGTTGTTTCCTGTCAGTACCATATCATCCACATATAGTAACAAAAAAATCACATCCTGGTCCTTCTGATAAACAAATAGTGAAGGATCTTTAACGTTGCAAGCAAAGCCAAACTCTAGCAGGTAAGAGCTGAATTTATCAAACCAGGCCCTCGGAGCCTGCTTGAGATCATAGATTGCTTTTCGAAGTAAACAAACATATTCCAGATGAGCTTTATCTTCAAAACCCGGTGGCTGTTTCATATATACTGTCTCATGAAGATCGCCATGCAGGAAGGCGTTCTTAACGTCTAGCTGCCTTATATCCCATTTGTTGATAACGGCGAAGTGTAGCACTATTCTTACTGTCGCAGTTCGAACAACTGGGCTGTAAGTTTCCAGAAAATCAACACCTTCTGTCTGCTCATTTCCTCTGGCAACTAATCTAGACCGAAGCTTTTGTAGTGTTCCATCAGCGTTGAGTTTGACTTTGTGAACCCAACCAGACCCAATTGGTTGAACTCCTGAGGGTAGGGGAACAAGACTCCATGTTTCTGTTTCATTACATGTTGATATCTCCTCTCCCATTGATCCATTCCAACCTGGATGTTTCAAGGCTTCTGCCACTGTTCGAGGAGGTGTAGGAAGACCTTTTACCGTGAATAGAGCATATCTTGGGTTGGGTTTCATCACTCCTACTTTTCCTTTGGTTGTCATCTTATGAGAGTTGACAGGAGGTATAATAGCTGGGTCTTGATCTTCTTGAAGGTCATTTTGATTGCTCTCATCAGAAGAGGAGCTTTCAGTAGACTGATGAGATGGTGCGTCTTGGTCAGGAATAGGTGCAACAGGGGAGGGCTGATTATCAGGAACCGGTAGCAGAACTGTTTTCCTAATCTCTTCTTGAGAGTTTGAGATAGTATCTTCTGGTGAAAGGTGGTTTGTTACTGGGTACTGCAGTCTCCAAGAAGAGCTTAATGGAGTTGTTGCAGAAGGAAGCAGATGTTGATACACATCAGTATACGGAAGTCTTGACTCGTCAAATAAAACATGTCTGTTTATATACACACGTCCAGTTGGAGGGTGGTAGCATCGGTAGCCCTTGTACTTTTCGTTGTAGCCAACAAAAACACACAGCAATGACATAGGATCGAACTTATTCTTCGCATAAGGTCTCAGATACGGGTAGCAAGCACAACCAAAGACTCGTAATGCTGTGTAGACAGGACTGATTCCATTTAGCAACTCAAAAGGACTCATCATTTTATCATTGACTGAAGACGGTAGAAGGTTGCTGAGGAAGGATGCAGTGTAAAATGCTTCAACCCACAGTGTGTAAGGCATGTGACTCTGGTATATCATGGACAATCCAAGCTCTGTAATGTGTCGATGTCGTCTTTCAGCAATCCCATTTTGTTCTGGAGTGTGTGGGCATGACACGATGTGTTTGATCCCAGTAGCAGCAAAGTGATCAGTAAGAGACTTGTTTATGAACTCACCGCCTCCATCTGACTGGAATATTGCTATCTTCTGATTATATTAATTTTCGACTTGAAGTTGAAAGACTTTGAAGATTGCAAACACATCAGACTTTGATTTAAGGGGATATAACCAACAGAATCTTGAGTAATTGTCAATGAACACAACATAAAAGCGAAAACCCTGAACTGAGACAACAGGTGCAGGGCCCCAAACATCACAATGTATTCTCTCAAGAACTCTACTTGATCTGAAAACTGAACTAGAAAAGGGAAGTTTGCTTGTCTTGCCAACTTGACACGCTTCACACATAGACTGAGATAACTTGCTGAAAGAAATGGCCTTTATTGTTGATAGATGCTTCAGAACTTGATCATTCGGATGTCCTAGCCTCATGTGCCACACTCTGTCACTGGTGATCTGTTGTCGAGACGAGTAGAAAGCCTTAAGCGGAGAATCATCCAACCGATACAAGCCCTTAGTTTTGCTTCCCTGACTGAGAACCTTGTTGGTTTGCTTGTCCTTAATACACACAGTAGTAGCATCAAAGGTGAACTCACATGGGTAATCATCAGTGAGTTTAGACACAGACAACAATGACTTTGTAATTTTTGGACAAATTAACACATCAAGTAGTGGGATGTTACCTGATCCAGTAGGAATGGATGCAGAACCAACATGGGTGATAGGAAGGAAGTCACCGTTGCCGACCATTACTTGACCATCTCCATCATACTCTTGAGCATTGTCTAAGTGCTGAACTGAGCTTGTAATATGAAGCGAAGCCCCACTGTCTGGATACCATTCAGCTCCCGATGTCCTGTTGTGTGGTGACGTGGTGAGGAAGTTGGCTTGTGGAGAGGGACCGTTGATGGCAAAGTGTTCATCGAACCTTCTGTAACACTTGTACGCATGGTGGCCATATTTGCCGCAAATCTGACACGTTGGACGCTGTTCAGACAAGCCAGAAGACCTGCTTGCTTGATGACCAAACTGTTGCGGAAACCCTCTTCCTTGCGTAGTGTATGAGCCACGACCTCTGTATCCTCCACGGTTCTGTCCTCGACCACGTCCAGAGTATCCTCCACGGCTTGTATAATATGCTTCATGAGGTGAGACTTCAGGAACTTGTTCGTATGTCTTTAGCTTATCCTCAAATCCGGTGAGTTTGTGAATGACATCTTCAAAGCAAGGACCTGGATACACATCCATTGAGTGCTCTATCACAGTACAAACTGCTTCATACTCTTTCCCTAGACCATTGAGGACTCCATAGATCTTCTCATGTTCTGTGATAGGAGCACCTATGGAGTCAAGCTGATCACAGAGAGACTTTATCTCAGACAGATACACTCCCATGGTTTTGTTACCTTTGACCGTCGTCTGGACACGCCTTTGAAGATCGAGTCTTCTTGTTGCAGAAACACGGTTATACTTCTTTGCTAACGCCAACCAAACATCTTGAGAGGTGTGAAGTCCATACACAGACTTGAGCGCATCTTCAGATAACGTTCCGTACAACCAAGCGAGGATGAGTTGATCTTTCTGGATCCATTTGTTGAACTCCGGGTTCACCGCTTGAGTTTCTTCTTCACCGTTGAGGACTGTGAGCGTCGGTTCAGGACGAGGCAAAGCACCGGTGACATACCCTAGAAGCGTCTGACTGGAGAGAAACTGCTCAAACTTTAGTTTCCAGATGAGATAGTTCCCTTCTTTGAGCTTTAAGGTTACTGCTTGAGTGATTGTTAGAGCTGAAATAGCGCGCGGATCTTGATTGCCGTCCATCGTCTGAGCTCTGATACCATAAAGGTAAGCAGAGAACTTGAGAGAAAGTAAAGAACTTTTCTGAAGTTTTATTAATCTCAAACTTAGTTACAACTCTTGCTAGGGTTTTGCTATTTATAAGAATTGAAATAACAATCTGATGACCTCACAGCTGTCATGACCTCTGTATCCTCCACGGTTCTGTCCTCGACCACGTCCAGAGTATCCTCCACGGCTTGTATAATATGCTTCATGAGGTGAGACTTCAGGAACTTGTTCGTATGTCTTTAGCTTATCCTCAAATCCGGTGAGTTTGTGAATGACATCTTCAAAGCAAGGACCTGGATACACATCCATTGAGTGCTCTATCACAGTACAAACTGCTTCATACTCTTTCCCTAGACCATTGAGGACTCCATAGATCTTCTCATGTTCTGTGATAGGAGCACCTATGGAGTCAAGCTGATCACAGAGAGACTTTATCTCAGACAGATACACTCCCATGGTTTTGTTACCTTTGACCGTCGTCTGGACACGCCTTTGAAGATCGAGTCTTCTTGTTGCAGAAACACGGTTATACTTCTTTGCTTACGCCAACCAAACATCTTGAGAGGTGTGAAGTCCACACACAAACTTGAGCGCATCTTCAGATAACGTTCCGTACAACCAAGCGAGGATGAGTTGATCTTTCTGGATCCATTTGTTGAACTCCGGGTTCACCGCTTGAGTTTCTTCTTCACCGTTGAGGACTGTGAGCGTCGGTTCAGGACGAGGCAAAGCACCGGTGACATACCCTAGAAGCGTCTGACTGGAGAGAAACTGCTCAAACTTTAGTTTCCAGATGAGATAGTTCCCTTCTTTGAGCTTCAAGGTTACTGCTTGAGTGATTGTTAGAGCTGAAATAGCGCGCGGATCTTGATTGCCGTCCATCGTCTGAGCTCTGATACCATAAAGGTAAGCAGAGAACTTGAGAGAAAGTAAAGAACTTTTCTGAAGGTTTATTAATCTCAAACTTAGTTACAACTCTTGCTAGGGTTTTGCTATTTATAAGAATTGAAATAACAATCTGATGACCTCACAGCTGTCATGACAGCTCACTCATCTTCACCGAGGAGAGCATCAAATCGGTTGCGCAGAGGGAGCTCCTTAGCTGTGAGTGCCGTACTCTTATCTTGTCTTCTTGTTCTGTTTTGACTCAGAGTCTTCATGACCGTTGAGAGTTGTTTGGGCTTGATATGAGGAGGGACCAATGCGTTATTGCTTTCTGACCCATTGGGCTTAATATAGGATAGTTCCAGAACTGAATATGTAGAACCTTTTTTTTTGATAAATTTTTTTTTTTTTTTTTTACGACGATACGTAGAACCTTGTTTCAACTACTCCATTGAACTTTCAAAAAAACTACTCCATAGAACGGATTCTCACAGAACTTAAGTAATAACCTGATCCATCAACCATTTTATCATACTGAATTGTTGATTTTATCTTTCAGTATCGTTTTTAAATGGTGGCGCTTGGGAAAAAATAACATTTTTTCTCTCTTTTTTTCTCACCAACTATTGTTGAATAATTTAGCAGAAGTGTTGTACTTAGAAATTCAAAATACTTTTCCATCAGACATAAATTCAGTGTTACCATAACCATGTGGAAATCTATAATGATCCCTCAAAATAGATACACTTCTACAGTTCAAAAAAATAGATATACAAATCCTAACATCTAATAAATTATAATAGAACAACTTGATTTCTACTCTCGAAATATATGTAGACCTATACAAATCTACACTGCACAATACTTTCAATTAATTTACATAAATACAATTTTCACAAAGAAAAAACATTACAAGTATTACTACTTAAGCTGTACTTACACTTAAAATTGTGCTAAAAGTACGACATAAGTCGTAGATAAAATCTCTCTCGCTTCTCAAGTAATGCTAAACAAAATAGTAAGAAAAGTTGGCCCTGTTAGGGGAATGAAATTCAGATGAAATTCGTGATTACCTTTTATGAAAAAAAATATTGACGAATTTGTTATTCCTCAAAATTGATACCAATTAAATTGATTTTTTTTGTCAAATTATTATATATGGATCCCACCACATTCTTCTATGTTCGTCATAAATAGATGAATTATTGAAAAAGTATTTTGCTCTTCTAAATTTTCTAAAATTGATAAGTAACGTTTGTTCTTCAATGTTGATTTTTCAATTCAATTCTTTAAATGAAAATTTGTTCATTTTTTCTGTACATTTTGTTCATTTTTATGGTCATCAATTGAACGCTTTGTGGAGAAGACTTTTTAAATTAAAGGACGTGGATTTTTATTCGATGTTTGTTGAGCTACAATACGAGAGAAAACGTAACATTATTTAATTGAAAATTGTATATGCTCCACTAGAACTTATCCATCAGATCACATCCATATTTCAACACAAACATACCGAATTAAAAACTTAGTGTAGAAGTATGTTTTTAAGGTCGAGTCACTGTCATTTCCAGACAAAATTATATAACGTTGGTCGGATTCTTTTTTATCTTTCCTTATATAGTAGCCACCATAACACACCACCTAAGTCCTTTGACCTCGATGTCTATGGATTTTGTTGATAAAACTTTCGATGTCATCTACCGATCTACGTTGTTCGACGCCATAATCTCATTGGTTATTTTTTTTTTTTTTAAACTGATATTGGTTTATTTGTTAAAAGTCTTATTCACACCAAAGTAAATAAGTTACTTTACAAGATAATATATTCCTTTATGTATAAGTTGCATCAGAATTTCGTACAAACTCACGGGCGAGTAGTAAGATGAATAAATGATACAGCCAGATAAATAAAAATTAGCAATTTGATTTTATTGTAAAACTTGAAATATTTTACAGGTCCAGGTCACAAAACCTCGTTAAGAGTTTTGGGATTATTCAGTCGCTATTGTATAGCTTGCTTTGATTAGATAATGATCCGGAGGTTATCATTGGGTTTAACTAAAATTTAATATGCGAAGATATCAATACCTTCGAAATAAAAGTTTATAATATTGCACCAGAAAAAAGGTTAACAATATCTTATGAGTACAATTTATAGTTTTTTTGCACCTATTAATCTGTTTCATGTTTTGATAGTTACGAATATATTTCAACAACCATTTTTTCTATGTGATTTTTATGATATTAAAAACAATGAGAAATATTAAAATTGATTTTACATCCAATAATCCTACATACATATAAAAGATCTTTAACATCATATAAGAAATATCATCAAACGTGAATCACATATAATAGCTCAGAATATTAAGTTATTTAGTTTACATCATTTGCATGGTTTAGAATTCAAAATCTGGACTTCTTAATATAAAAACAATAAAAAACTTTTAATCAAATTATTAAATTTAAAGGGTTTCCATATTTTTCCGGTGTAGTTATTTAACATAAAGTTTCGATGTCGAATTATTTTACAGCGAAATTTTTTAGTTCGTGGGATGTTGATAAGAATTAAGACATATGGAGACTAAAATTCTAGGTAGCCATGAAAAACCAATAGCTGAAATATACAACCATATTTCATTTTCCCTTGTTAAATTAGGCTTCGAATTATTAGTTCAAAACTAAATTATAGTAATGGATTTAAAACAATTAGCTGAAATATTCAACCATTTTTCATTTTCCCTTGTTAATTTTTTTTTTGTCAACGTCCCTTGTTAAATTTAATCTTCGAATTATTAGTTTAAACCTAAATTATAGTAATTTCAGTAAAAAGATAACTAAATTTTAGTAATACATTTAATAATATTTGTACGTGGTGTAAGCAGTTGTGTAGATTGGTAGAAGGAAAAAGAACAAATCAAAGACAAGCGTCAAGATCTAGATTGACGAAGCTGAAACCATAGTGGGGTGAATAATTTCAAACACACAGATTTCAAGGAGAATGTTTCTGTGGGCCTCCTTTAATCCTTAGACTTGTCTCTCATATTATTCTTCCCTCTCTTCATTTTCAAATACTATTAAAAATAAAACTAATTGCCTCTTCTGTCTAACACATGAAAACCAAAACATGGTTTATTTCATTTCGTTGAACAAAAAAAAAAGAAGTTTATTTCATTTCAAATTTTTTTCCTAACCAAAGCAATAAAGAACAAGTCCATGAAATCAACTTTTTCCAAATTCACTGATGGCATAGACATAATCAAAATGCATAAAGCTAATCAGGTAGCTTGTCTGATTATTCTAAACGATCAATCAGTTGTTTTGTGGTCAGGAACGAACTTAATAATTAAATTTAGATGGAATATGGTTTTATTAATTAATTGGGATGGTAGGGCTTTAACCAGTCTTTGGCAATAAATAATAGATAAAGCGTTTTAGTGAGGATCATGTGAAAGTCATCAGAGCTTACCTGTCTCTTTTAATTAATTTAACTAGATTTTGATCCGTGCAACCGCACGGGTGTTTGTTTTCACTTTTCTATACATAAATTATTGTTTTAGAACATAAGTGGTATATATTTTTAATGTTAATCATATACTTAAATATTTATATAATTATTTCAAATACAATAATTTTATAATTTACATGTTATAATTAATTAATTTTTTAAACCTTATGTATTTGCCGCTTCTTATTATATATTTATCTTATTGTATTTGAATTTAGTTATTAAACAAATTAATAAATTCATGAGAAAATATATTTAAAAAATATTTTGTATTTAATTTATGCTAAATTCTGACCCGTATTTCAAAACTGAATTTTTTTTACCAATATTTTTATGCTTATTCATTTTAGATAATTTATTATTGTATATATAAAAGTGTAAGATATGTTAATTTTTAGACATGTATTATATAGTTTGTTAATTTTAAGTCGTTCTATCATCATATTATATTTTAAATAAATAGTTTATATTTATAAAAATAAATTTATAAATTTATCAATTGAATATAATTTTATCATATTTATTTTAGTATAATAATTATATTTTAACATGATCATGACTATAAAAGTAGATAAAATAGGATATAATTTATTTATTTTCATTTCTAAATGATAACTTAAAATACATTAAGTTATTGTTTAAATATTACACAGATTTATTAGAATTTTTAAAATATAATATATAAATATATATTATATTTAAAATGAAAATATATTATGATTAAAGTAGTTACAAAGATTTTATATTATTAACTTTAAAGAAATACATGTTAATTTGTATACATGTATTATATAGTTTGATAATGTTAACCCATTTTACCAACATATTAGATTTTATTTTTGAACATAAATATTTTATAATTACGAAAATAAAATATATAAATATATAAATTTAATACAATTTTATTATATTTAGCTCAATATAATAATTTTAATTTAATATGATTGATTATGATTATATAATAACTAAAATATTATAGATTTTTTTATTTTTCGTTTTATATAACTGATTATATTAATGCATAATAATATTTTAAACTAATTTCAAAATTAGTGAAAATATTTAAATATAATTTCAAAAATAAAGATCTTGTAAAAATCTTCTTAAACAGATTTGTTAGAATTTTAAAATAAATATATTTATATTTAAAATAAAAAGATATCAAAAGATACTATGATTGAAATATTTTAAAAATTATATTTATTATTAGTCTGAATTAAAATATAGCATGAATTTCTATGAATAGGTCCATTAGGTCCATTTTTAAAAAAAATCACACATGAATCAAGGTTGTGACTTCTGTTTTAATATATAAGATTTTTAATTTATTATACCTGTTCTTTAATTTAATTAGTACCATCATCCATTCGTTGCGTGACCAAAACAATCAAGACATACTATGCTGCTGCACATAATTGGTTACACTATATATATGCAAAAAGAAAATTCGCATTAATTTGTTATAACGTCTGGAATTATTAGTGGACAAAGACCTGAAAAATATAATCAAAGAAGGAACATCAAAAGACCAACCAATGTATCATTTATAACCTGTGTTAACGATCCATAACAAAAATTCAAAACAAATTAAAGTCATTCGATATGCATGCACCCTCGATTATATCCTTTAATCCAAGCTAACTCCAAAATTAACCCGAAAAAACACTAATAAGAACATTTAAACTGAAGTTAAGAACATATTGATTAATTAAATAAATAACAATAATTAACCATTAATGATATAGTACTATCTTCATCATCAAACTGAGAAAATCTAGCACCATGATCCTCCACTCAACATCCCAGTCCAATACCCACCAGAATTAGCAGATGCATCACCACCACTTGCTCGCTTCTGATTATCATTAATGTCGACATTAATTGTTGCTGATGAAGAAGAAACTGGCAGTTTCAAATCCTCAAAAGGAAACAAATGCCTTCCATTCACATCATCACCAGCTTCTCCTCCTCCTTCTCCTTCTTGAAATCCTCCGTGGAATCCATTATTATGATGATGATCCAATGAAAACCCTAGCAGTGTGGTGTTTGAGTTACAAGGCTTGTAATGATCTTGCATTGAAAACCCTCCAGATGTTGGATCTTGGTTATGAAATGGAAAACCCATGAATGAAGAACTCCCATTATTACTAGTATTGTTTCTTATGAGATCCAAAGAAGAAACTGCCATAGCTGACGTGGTAGAAGATGAAGAACTGAGCAATGGATTGTTAGTGCTCTTGTTGTTGTTCCCAATATTGTGAATGAGGTCGGTGAAATTGGTCCTGATCAACCCATGTGGTGGAAAACCTAAATTGAGATCTTGTTGAGTCGTCTCAAAGAATTTAGGGTTTTGACCAGTCAGCCCTTGTTGAGACATGCTCATGAGGTGGTGGTGATCAGAGTGATGCTTTTTCGTAGCTGGTTGTGTAGAATCCGAGTGATTTTTATTAATATCAGAAGACGAAGAAACTGAAGAAGAGTGAGATCTCTTGTTCTTTCTTGAGCCACCACCAACAGGGATGTTCCTAAGCGAACCGCCTTCCGTCCAATACCTTCTACAACCTTTGCAGAAGAATCTTGGCTGCGTCAAGCTATAATTGTTGTAGTAACAAAACTTTGTGTTGATTGAGTTACATCTTGGGCAGTTTACAGCTTGGTCCTTTTCTGGCCTTGCCTTCCTCTCAGCTCCTCCCCCCGCCCCAACCGATGATGGCTGCTGCGTCTGGGCCGATTGCGGCTTTGGGCATGTGTTTGTTACTATTTCTTCCAAGGGCTTCACTACCATCTCCTGCTTATCAAAATCACCAAAAAGCAATTCTTCCAACCATTAGCTCAAAACTCAATACATATATATGTAAAGACATAATTAACATATATATGATTTAATTATGAACAAATCAATGGTATTTCATCAAGAGATAAATGATTGGAATATTTGAGAAAGGCTTTAACCAAAAACATAAAAGAAAAGGCAAATTAATAAAGGGTAAAGTGAAAAACATATATAAGTGTTGAAGAGAAACATCAAAAGAAGAAGATCCAAAATATTAAACTCTTAAGTTATTAAATCAAGTACTGAGTCTAGATGAATCAATTGTTTAATCTACATCAACACATACATATTGATTTGTACGAGAAATGAATATATATTATGTATATACCTGTGGCCATTGAGCCGTATCCATAGTTGAGCTTCCTCCGATCGGCAGAAACAAAACCTGATATTTTGTTTAACTATAGATTTGAAAGAAAAAAAGTTAGATTCTTTTGTTGGTGAAGAGAGAGGGGGGTTTTGATCGCTGAGAAATCTTTTTTTTGAATGAGGAACTTCTTTGTATATGCTTGTCTGATCACAGTTGCTTTATGGTAGAGATAGAGAGAGGGACCAAATTGTCTAATATAAATTACCAAAACATTCCGAGTGGGAATCTTTGTCGTACTGAAAAATAGATACTTTAATACGCGTACATATATAGTGTATGCATGTATGTGTAGGCTTATATTTATATTCACCCTATGGGTCTTACAATAGGTGTAAATATGTGTTATTTATGTTATTTGGAATAAGATGATACTTGAGAATGTAGGGAGGATAGATCATAATGGTGCTTTTCACTGCTTAAGTTTTTTTCTTCTTTTTTTCTTGTGGGGTGGGGGGGGGGGGGGGGGGGGGGGGGGGGGGGGCGCAACAGGTCCAAAAATGAAGTTGTCAAAAACAAACAAACAAAAACTATTGAAGGAATATCACTAATTATCTATTTTGTAGCATTTATGTTAAAAAAATTATTTTGTAGCATATTTGCAATAAAATTGTATTGTAGTTCCGCCATAAAACGTTATAACTTCAAAATTTATCCTTAAATTTGTGATATTCAGTTTAGATATATTGTGATATTGAATTTTAAATTTGATGTTCATCCGTTGTTAAACTAACGCAATAGTTTTTTTGGACAAAAAAAAAACTATTGCGTTAGTTTAACAACGGATGAACATCAAATTTAAAATGACATTTTAAGAGTTATAAGTCGGTTGGAAAAAGGAATTTAGACGCGCTAAACTTTTTAGCTTCGAATTTTGCATTAGAACAAAATATTACACTGTTGAAGCGATATTATATATCGTCTAAATTACAATTTAGCTTGGCTAATTTTATAAACGTTCGGATTTCGGTAATTGATTATTGTCTTTTTATCATGTTATTACTTTCTAAATTACTTATTTATACTTAGAGTAGACTTTTATTGTAAAGATGTTTTAATATATAAACATTTCAACGCGTTAATTAAGCCTCATAAACAAGTTGCGTAAATCCTATTGACATGCAACATACGGCTCTTCTGCTTTTGGAAATATTTTGACTGTATTATTAATTTGATACCACGTCAACTTCCAACTTCTAATTGTGTAGTAATATTTTTTTTTCTGTAAAAGGATTGTGTAGTAATATTAGATTTGTTTGTCTGTCAGTTGTCGAGAATTTTCAAATTTGATAACCCCAGTCAGATTGAATTTTTGGTCATTAGTAGGTACTGGATCTTAAAGTCTTAACGTCCACAACGATATCAACTATGCTTAAATTTTTCTCGTTTGATTTAAATGCCTGAGCTTAAAAGTGTAAATAGTTTTCTTCTGTTGTTTCAAAAGCCGACTGTTTTTTTCATAGTAAAATGACTGAAAGCGGGTTTTGTACCGAAAATTTTCTTTATTATAGTTTTAAGAAAGTTATCAGGCAATAAAGGTTCTGCAAAATGTTTAATCAAAAATATAATTAATGATCGAAAATTCTGGACATTTAATTGTAAATCACGCATCTTAAATAAAATTGAAATAGTGATCTTAAGTACAAGACCACGTACTTACTTTTTTGATGACTAAAACTATGATATTGCTTGAACATATGTTTATTACGACATACTCTATATGTTTCATATTAAATGTCACTTAATATTTTTTTGTTACAAAAAAATATTATTTTATAATTCTAATACAATTTATATTTATTTACAACTCAATATTAATTGTAAAATATACTAATTTTATAAATAAATATATTTATTTAAAATATATTGATTAAATAGATAACATTAATAAAAACATAAATGTATTATAATCAATTTTTTAGTATATGTGAAAATATCTAAGTGACATTACATTTATATTATTAAAAGAGAAGTACCCATTAAAAATACTCCTTTGTTTTTAAATTTAATTACACTTCCATGGCACTGAGCATTAAATTGAATTATCTATGTTAATGCTTGTCTTTTTCAGTTATATTAATGTATTTTCCTTAAATAAATCTGAGTTAAATGTAATTAAATCAACTTTAAAATACACCTATATTAACAAACTATTGAAACAAATATTAAAAACAACATAAACTATGAAAAATAATTTAAAAGCTAGCTTTCACGCTTTTGGTCTTATAATATGTATACATTACCATATATAAACAAAATTAATGTTTATTACTATAACTTTCCAATAAAATATTGTGCATGTATATTAGACGTAATTCATTTATGTTTTAAACTTCTTTATTATAAATTTTTGGAATATTATCATCAATTTTTTTAATAAAAAATGAATATTCCAGCAATGTCACCTTCATATTTTGAATATAAAATTAACTTTATTCCCATGATTTTAGTTAAAATAGGCGGGTCAATTTATGTCCCGTCCAATTGGATTTTTAGAATAGTTGTAACTTATTTTTAGTTTAATCCAAACACATAATATACTAATAATACATTTCAATCATACAATTAAATATGAAATAAATGTCAATATAAATTTGATCTAACATAGTATATTAATATATATATATATATAACATCCAATCTTTTTGTATAGTTACATAACTGTTCCAACTGATATTTAATAAATATATATATATAACACGATACAGTAACAAAATATATTATATACATAAATCGTTACATAAACATCTGTTCGGTCGCACGGACCAACTTCTAGTAGCATATTACTTTACAAGTACAACGCATCAGTGCAACTAGTATGCTGCATCATAGCATAACAGAATGTAATACTTTTTCTCTACTGTAATTTTGTTTTATCATCTAATATTTTTTCTTTCTTTTTAAAGGCAAAAGCGTTATGCATGGAGATTTCTGTGTCATTCTTTTCTAACTATCGTGTTAGAAGAACTATCTTTATAAACAATTATCAAACTCAAGAATTTTTTAAAAAAGTTCTAAGAGCTATAAAAGGTATAAACTTTTTATCACGATATGAAGTTTATTTATTAGTATCATAATTGTACGGTGGAATTAAAACTCAAGTACATAATAAGTTGACCATCCACTGACGAATAGACTTTATTATTAAAATCAAACAAAACAAAATGAACACATTTCATACAACATCCTTCTTGACACTTGCGTACAAATAATTAAAAACACAAATATTATGTGTAGAATGTTAAGAATATAGAGCCAAATACGCCCTTAAAGGTTTCACATGCCCCAGATTAAAAAGCTCATATGTGTTATTCATACACTTATTATTATCCGTCTTTCACGTGTGTCTTAAGATTCCAATTAGGCTATAATAACCTGTATCGCACGAGTTAAAACCGATTTCATTGGACAGTCCCCATCTACTCCCAAGGACGGTAATCATGACAGTGTGTTCGATTAGTCGGGGTCCCAGATTAACATGGCCTGTGTGTCATCGCCACGTGAGCTATCTAAGTGTACAAAACAGCTCAGGAACACCTAATTTCCTTCACTCCATGTTCCACGCCCTCTTATTTCAGTATTTGTTATATTCTCATCACCAATGAAGTTACCAAATACATTAAATCAAAGGGTAATTACTACAATAAAATTAGTATCCAGTATAAATCTTCTTCCTTAAATTTGTTGTCAAATTAAAATTATCTTTTGCTCCAATTAAATTAACTTCTCTTTTTTTTTAAACACCTCCAATTAAATTAACTTATGCGGTAAATAAAATATTAATTTCAATTGTTAAATCAGTATCATAGATGGTGACAAGTGTCGTAACTTGAGTTGACCGGTGCTGATTAATGAACGGTAATTACGAATTGTGGCCGGTGGAGTTGGGTCCCGCGTTTCCTCATGCGCGTGCCTTTGCTGATAATTCTGGCCGACGAAAAGGTCCACCGAATCTGAACCGTTGGATTTACTTTTGGGTCCCATGAAGTGCGTGGATAGCATATTTGAAAGTGCGGTCCATGTCAGCGCTTGTGGACAAACCCGCACCTGAACAACTTGTTATCCAAATGCAAATCCTCAACATCATAACTTTTACCTGTGTATCTTCTTTGTTGAATACTTGGAGCTAAGCTATGCCTTTTCAGTTGGATTATATAAAATGTTTGATAGCTCGTATAGATCGGATATGGGTACATGGGAACTATGTTTCCAGATTTTTTTTATGCCGGTCATGGTGTACTCACTAATAGGACCGGTCTTTGTCTAAGTCGGATAAGACAAGTCGGATGAAAAATTCGCCTCAAACCTTCAAATTTTTTGAAAAAAATTATATATAAATAAGTTTCTAAATTTGTATAAAAAATTTAAGTCCTCAAATTATAGAAATCTTTTATAAACCGTCTATAGCCTCCAAAATTCCAAGATCGGCTTTGTGGGTTTCGTGCAACTAGTCTACATGATCTTTATATGTTTCTAGATGTTCTCTTCCACAATTTATGGTCCTATATCGTAATATCATAGCGTTCTTTCAAAACAAGACACTTTAACTGGGAGATATGGATTCTGTACTTGTAAGATTCTATTAAAATTTGAGAGTTTGTATATAGTGTATCATATTTGTGCTGGTTAGCGTAAATCGGTTATTACTATCAGCGTAATGAGGAAAAGATTAATTCCACGAGTACATTTTCTGTAGAGAGTTCTATAATCCGTAATCATCTTGATATTATTACGACGGTAGCTTGGAGAAAATGAATCCACAACGGTTTAATACTCATTGGGCTTGTAATAGTTTACTAAATATTAGTCCTTAAGCCCATAATAGATTATAGCCACCTAGGTTAGGAAATAGTGTTTTATAGATCAGCCCAAAACTTAAGTTTCGAATAATAGGGGGGTTCCCAATTTCTCTTCATTTTACGACCAAGCAAATCAACGAATAAAATACCCAATAGTACAAAAAAATGAAAGATCAACCAATCTGGATTAAGCACAAGCACCCGTGCATTGCGCAAGCTACTACGTAGTACATACACATACACTTAAAATACGTGAACAATGATAAAAACTCACGCACATTTACATGTTTGCCTGATTATCATAACACTAAGGTGGTCTTATAACTAACTGAGTGTGTACATTTTGTACGTGCATTGTTTAAGTTGGAAGCTCTCTCTCTTTTTTGAACCAACCTTCGCCCTTTTCTTCTTTAATTTGTGTAATGATTAAAACTCGATAAGGACAGAGCAATTTGATGACGCACGAGAGTGTCTTTTTAAGAAGTGAAAACCCCTGGCGCATGTTAGTAGGGTCTCTTTTATAGAAAGAAAAAGAAAAGAGATGGAGACACATGCGTAAAAGTATTATCATGCGTCATTTTATACGGACCTAAATCTTGAAGTCCCTAATCTGACCGATTCTCATCTATATTTTTCTCCCCCTTTACATCTTGTTTTTTTTTTCATTTTTCTTTCTTTTGTTAATTTCTTCAACCACATCCATATTTTGTTTAGGCTTTATAATCAAATAGTATAGTTTTGTATAAGCAAATATTATTATAAATCAACATTCAAATAATATCACACCCACGTACTACCAAAAGTGATGGGAAAGCCAGGGCTTTTTTTGGTACCTCACATGGACATACGAAATAGTCAATGTCAAAAAGATTATTTTAGTAAAATGAAAGAGAGATCTATCAGATCAGTCCAAATGTGTTAATCACAAGAATTATGTCAATCAAACTATGAGCATAACTTCGGAGCACTTTCGAAAACTAATGATTGACATTATATGATTTTCCACTTATCTTTTAATATATTAAGGCTAGTATAATAGCCCAAGTTGAGCTTTACATCATATATGATTTCTTTCTTTAATTAATCAAAGAAGAAAGAACTATGAAAAAGAAGTTCAGTATATTAATTTTCATATCATTTAGATTAATATAAACAAATACTATATAAAGTACATCAGTTTCGCATTAGTACTATAGAATAGAAAACTAGTATATATATCATCCACATATGGTTAAGAGATTGATACCAGTATAAGTTCGGAGGATTAACTGAACTTCATAATATTTTTTCTTAGCTAATTAGATTTATATAAAATAAGATATTTAGTTCAGTTTTTCTTTAGCTAAATGGGTCGAAAGCGGCCTTCGGATGTTGAGTTACCAGAATCTCAGAAGCAGCCCATAACTTGGTAGCTTCCGAGGAGTTAGATCCGAGTCCAGACGGTGTCGTTTCATTGCAGTCCGTAAAGTACTTTCCCGATACGTTCACCAACCTTGGATTCGTTGCCACATAACACGTCGTTGCTGCTGCCTAATCACATGCCAAAAATTAAACAAACGTACCACATAAATTAACAAACACAAAAGATAACATATCCACCACAGATTATGTTATATCAATTACAGTTATATATAAAAAACAATGTATTACTTGAGGAACGGTCTTAAGAAGCTTGGATGTCAGGAAGAAGACGAGATCTGAGTAGGAAAAGACAAAGGAAAATCATTTAGACATAATTAGGAATCTCAATTGTTTATGATTATTTATTCAAGATAAGCCAATATTAATAAGAGGGGGTGGGGAATTGAGATAAACCAACCTGTCATTAAGCCTTCCCGGTCTCTTGTTAACCGGGTTTTTACAACCCCTGGGTGTACGCAGTTAACCGTCACGTTCGCTCCAATTTTCTGCAATTTTCTCCTTTTCTATTAATTTTTAATAATAAAATGTAATCATTCTATTTAAAAGACCCACATGATTGTCTTAATCCTAAACTATGGTCAATAGTCAAAGCTTAACTAACTAATTTCATATAATTAGTTAGAATACAAATCACAGTAATCTAGGTTTCTTGTTGTCCTCTTCTCTCATACCTTTCACCTTTAATTCACACTCAGAAAAAATCAATAAACACTTTTTGAAAAAAAATTTCAGAAATAGAACCACTATTATTAATTTATACCATAATGGTTTTAGTTAGAATTATTAATTTTGGGGGGGGGGGGGGGAGGTGAAAGTGAAATTAATTGGAGAATGAAAATAAGGGTGAGAGAAAGAGAGGAAGGAGAGAAAGAGACCTGGAGTCTAGAAGAGAGCTCCTTGGTATGCAAAACGTTGGCAAGCTTCGAGAGAGCATACGCACGTGTCGCATCGAATTGACTATTCGATCATCAACCCCAACATACAAAAAAAATAAAAATAAAGTTACTATTATATGTCAAAATGTCAAAACTTCTTACCTCCTTTTCACATTTATTACCCCTGCCATCAACTTACTTGTCACTCATCAGTCAAAAAATTAAAATCTATGCAGCTTTTTCCTTTGGTAAAAAAAAGGTAAATCCAGCAACACCAAGCCTACTCTCTGATTTACTATAGTTCTACCTATTGGACACTTATGTGATTGTAGATGTCATACTAACATGTTTGGCCTACTACTATATCATTTAAAGTTTTGAAATGTTATGCTTCTATGGAACAGTTATGCCTCTTGATGCTGGAAACTAAAGAGGGAAACATACCACTTAGGTTGGGAAATCAGCCGGAGATATTCAATCAAGTCGCCGGTAAACCAACCGTGAATACCGGACGTGACATTAACGATCCTTCCTTGAACTCCGGTTTCTTCTGCCGTTTGGACCATCTTCTTCAGTAACAGGTTGGTCAAGAGAAAATGGCCTGCAATTAAAATGATTAAGATCGGCTATTAACAAAAGGAGATAATATTAGTGTAATGCCTAATTAATATCTGTCATATAGTGTGGAAATCATAATAAAGAAAATAATTACATTACCAAGATAATTAGTGGCAAAGGTCATCTCGATCCCATCTTCTGATATTGCATGTTCATGTGCTAATCTGCCTGCGTTGTTTCTGATTCCACATTTGCGTATTAAAAAAAAAATCAGAGAAGAAATTACATAAATCAAATAAAGATTAAGAACTGATGATCATAGTTAATTATGTTATGTTTTTGCACGTATGTCTGTATAAATATATTTACATGCATAGTTAATTCAAGCAATTATACACATAAACTTAGTTATGAACAAAAGTTTTAAAACGAGTTTGAGTCTTACATGAGAAGGTTGAGAGGTAGATGAAGAGATTCGAAACCGGCGACGAAGCTCCGTACGGAAGACATGGAGCTGAGATCAAGCTCCATTACGACGATCTCCGTCCCCGGAAACTCAGAGACGATCCTCCCTTTCGCTTCCTCCGCCGCTTTCACGTTCCTCGCCGGAAATATCAACCTCGCTCCACGTTTCGCCAGCACTCTCGCCGTCTCTGCTCCGATCCCCGACGTCGCACCTTCACCAAATCAACAACAGACAATGAGAAAATTTTCCAACGACGCGACGAGTCACCGGAAAACTGAAAAATAAAACTCACCGGTGATTATCGCTGTTGTGGAACGAAGGTCGCAGTTCTCGGTTACCTCATCGGCGGTGGATTTCGAGCCGAAGCCGCTAACACCGGCGGCGCCGATAAGATATCTTCCAGTGTCGATCATTTATCTCTTTGTCGGAGTTTTTTTTTCTGTTACTACTAATAACAAATGTAAAACAAAGAAGGATGAAGAAGACAAAACCGTGTTTGCAGTTATCAGTTATGAAGGGTAGAATGGTAAAACAATATATGGTCTGAAAGCTCTCCCTCTGTTTCTCTTGTCAGGTTTTTGTAAGGCAACGCCGTCTGGCAAGGGAGAGATATGAGAGGAAATAGTAATGTTGTTTATTTATAGTCAACTTTTTATTGATGAGGTTAAAAAAGTAGATATCACTTTTTACCTAAACGATCGGTAATCGTTTTTCTCTGTACTCTCTTCTTGTTTAAAATAATTTCGCAGTGGAAGACTGGTAGGTCTAGTTCCATAGTATAATATATTACTTTTTATTATTTGTCAACAATATTAATTCTTGTTTTAAACGTAGAATAGTAATGTAACAAAACTTTAGCTTTTAAAAAAAAACTTACTGTACTTTGAAGAAGTTAAAAATGGACACCAGAAAATACTGCAAAACATTAAAAACACTTCATATAAAAACCACAATTACATACTTTCAAAAGATAAAAATTTAAAACAAGAGATTCCGAAAGTGATCTACCAATTAAATCAACATCTAAAATATAAGAAAATCTACCATTAAATAAAATATATATTTTATAATAGAGGTGATTTTTTTTTGGTGAGTCTTTCTAAAATCATCTTTAAATACTTGTTTGTTTTAAAGTTCGTCCTAAACAACATTTTTTTTGTCACAAAAACAATTTCTGAAACAACAAGACTTTTCTTTAAAAAAACTTTTGATATACTAAGGTCAAATAGAAAAATATATTCTTTCCTTTTCTAAATAAGTGTTATTTTAGTTTTTTTTTTGGTTGAAAAATATCATTTTATAATTTCAATGCAATTTATAATCATTTTCAGTTAGATATTAATTGCACAATGCATTGATCTTATTAATATTATTTTTTTTGATAAAAAATAAAATAAATAAATAATTTATTTTAAATATTATTGGTTAACTAGTTGTAGTTAATGAAAACATAAGTATATCTCAATCATTTTCTTAGTATATGTGAAAAATGTTTAAGCGACATTTTTTATGAAACGGACGGAGTAATAACTAAATTTGAAAAAGATATTCAACTGAAGTTAAAACTGGTGTAATGGGAAATAAATCATCAACCTTTTGTATGGTTTGATTTGTTATATCTGTTTAGAGCGCTATCATTTGGCTTTTGATAATTACCATTTTAAAATTATTTTACATTGATGAATAATTTATGAAGAGATTTGCGTCAAACTCTAATTGAATACTCAAATAAATTAAACAGCTGTCAGTTTCTGACTCGGTATAAATTAATGGTTTATTTCGTATTTTCCATGACTGAATTTCAGTTAACGACTCAATAAGAGTTTACTAATCAATTACCAATGCTTAGTTTTGTACAGCAAAACAAATGAAGGGAACCAAAATGGAATAGATTGTCGTCGAAGGCAAATATTAACGGTCAAAAGCCTAAGCTTTGACTCACTTGTAGGAGACAATTATACAATCGTGATGTCTAGTTCTACACTTGGTGTCACTCATTAGCTCATTATTCTAACCTCATTTACTAACCTCTATTAAACAAAATAATCATACTTTCTTAGCGTGTGTAGTTAATAATTTTCCCAATATCAATCTCGGAATAAACGCCGGCCTTGGTAGTGACCGAAACGATAGTTTTATAGAGGAAAATTTTGAAGTTATGGAATAAAGAAATAACCAATGTTGTAAAAATCGGTGTAAGGCAAATTGGTCATAACCAAAACAATTTTCTTTAAATCTAATTTATAAATCGGTTAAACATATTAAATCAATTTAATTTGTCTAATTCGATATAAATTAGTATAAATATGTGAATTTTAACAATAAGATTAGTGAAAATTTACAAATTTGTCTAATTTTTATTTCTTACATATCTAATTTTTATAACTTGTCAAAATAATTTTATAATTAAATTGAAAACTAAAATATTTATACAAAAATAAATTAATAATTAGTTACCGTTCAGATCTCACATAGCACTTTCCGTCAAAATCTTGCATAGTTCTCAGATATCACTAGTCTTCTACAAAACGTTTAATTACTGGCTAATGATTTTTTGAAAATAATTTAATGAAATTTGTCAAAACGTATCAGCGACTCTAAGCCTACTATATGAATTAGATAAATGAGTAAAAGATTATAAAAAAAAAAAGGAAATAGAAATGACTTTGTGACGAAGGTGAGACGGCGAGTAGTTGAATGGGTGAATGTGTAAACGACAGGAGTAGCAACGTAGTAGCAGCATGTAGAAACATTTAAGAAGAATCTTGCAAGAAGGCTTACGCACGTGAGGTTTGCAAACTGCGTGCTGGCTCGCTCTTCTTCTCCCTTCGAACACGGTCACCGATAATTTATTTAATTTGTAGTAATTTAGCGATCAATCATTTTTGAATAATTCAGTGTTCATCATGCTTCTGTAACGACCGTAACCTACAATATAATTTTGAAGGCATCTATATTGTTAACTTCGTAACTAGTCTTTGTGAGGATACGTTCGAAAGTTTGTTAAATACTTATAAAGCTCACATGCAACTCTCACGAGTGAACATATTTACAAGAAAACATACTTCAAATAGGAATACTATAGGTATAGACTTTTTACAAAGTCATATAACCTATGTAGTAATATGCTTTCGGTGTAATTAATCGTTCCATTCAACTCTTTCGGTACGTAGAATTAATCGTAGTTATAAAAAAAAACTTAGAGTGAATCTAGAAAAGACAAATATAATATACCATCGGTTTGAAACAAAGGAAAAACTGGGAAACTAGATAATGGCAAATCAGTTTTTTTCAGATAACAAATTGCTAGGGCCAACGAAGTCATACATACACATGTCTTACTTGGATCAATACTGTCTTTTCGTCAAGGTCGATGATTAATATGTATTACAATATTTTTTTTAACTTACATAACCAAGATATATATCATCATTTTCTAACAAAGTATATCACATTAAACCACCTCTTTAGTTAAGTTAACAGCATGTCAGGAAATAAAATTGGTTTGACGATGCTATTGTCACTTTCAATAATCGTCTCAAACCACCATTTAGGATGACGAACTTGATATATAATATGCGTAGTTATCAATTACATATTCTACCGAAATTAAAAGTACCTTTTCTATTGTATTCTATGATGAATATTCTTTTCTGGCTTATGCGTTTCTCTTTTGTTATAGTTATATAAAGGTGAAGTTCCTCATCATAGCGAATGGAATGGCGTCTTTCTTATCAAGCGAAAAGGTGTCATGGGACAATTTCTGGTTCAATCATACAACACAAAGCTGACACCATATAAATTGAATAATTATTATTAAAAATTATAAAAACGTTAAGAAATTTACTTATATATAGTCCGAATATATATATGCAATACTCATAAAGGAGAAGAAATATTACGTACCATTTCTTCACACTTATATGTGCTCTTATGCAATGATACTCATTGTCCAGCTCCTACATTCATAGATCATTCGTATTTCACCTTTGAATAAATTGAAAAATCATTTTTATAACCGAGATAAAAGGATGTCTGAAATGAAAAAAAAAGATCAGTATGACTCAAATGTTTAGGAAACTAAATGGTATTCTATTTCCAATCTTAAACATCTTTAAGTTGGACTAATGAGAAAGTGCACATGGGATTTTGGGAAACAAAATGAATTTTGACCAGCAGCAAACCAATCCCTACTTGGCCGGAAGATTCTCTCTCTATGCATCACCCGTTGTCATAATCTAAACTGTTAACATTATTTTTCCAATCTGTATTTTTAATGTGATTTTAAGTTCATAGCCAATAGTTTAATATCATTGCAACTTCTGTTTCCGATTCCAAGATTAGTTTAGGGCCGTCTAATTTATTATCCCTTTTATAAAATGACCGACCCATTATCTCAATTTTTCTATTAGGATTCGTCGGGTACAATCTGATTCATCCAAACGCAGATTCTGATTATGATCAACTTTTTCCAACTTATATGAACCTTTTTCCAGCTTAGATTAAATAACTGATGATTAAGCGAAAATCATAGACTAAAATTTTTTGGTTTGCCAACTATATTTGACTAATACTAATAAGTAATAATCTACTTTTTTGATCACGCAACAGTCATTAATCACTTATTTAAGTAGCATCAATGAATAATTTAGCCCCCACTCACCATTTCAATCCAACAACTCATATAACACCAAATGAAGTGTTGGATTCCATAGTTTTATAATCGTAATTGGATGTGAATTGCTTTAGTCTGCTCTCGACTTAGTATGTGGACATGCCTATAGCTGGGCAGGCCGAAATTCATTGGATGTAGCCGCAGCTTTGCGTGCCGCAATTAAATGTTATAGGAGTTTTGGATCAAAGCTAATCTTTCATAGATTTGTACTATTATGTTTTCTTTCCATGCAGTATTCAACCAACAGTGTCAATGTTTAATTGAGTATTTAGAAGTTTCCTGGAATATTTTTTTCTCAATGGAATAAAACTTAGTTTAATATACAAAATGAATCCATAATTGTTGAAAGGAAAAAAAACTTTATCTTGAATTAAATACTACTTTTCAAATGTTTTAACTATTTTCATAAATAATTTAAATTGTTATGAAAAAGACAAAAATAACCCTCCTAAATTGTTTATAAATGTTTAAAATTATTTATAGAAATTTAC
Organism: Brassica napus; assembly: GCF_020379485.1. Taxonomy (NCBI): domain Eukaryota; kingdom Viridiplantae; phylum Streptophyta; class Magnoliopsida; order Brassicales; family Brassicaceae; genus Brassica; species Brassica napus. The sequence continues at coordinate 7,833,591 of NC_063434.1, read as the reverse complement.
AAACTCAAATACACCAATACGAAACCCTAAACAATAATTACTAAACATAAACACAAATGTTATGATATTTTTAATTGTGTATTTATGAAAAGTGGTATCCGAGTGTATTCAACTGAGAGTTTTAGGTGATTTGTATTAAAATGACAAATCCACTGTTATTCAAACATAAATTTTAAAAACTCATTTAAAATCCACTGTTATTGAATTTAACATTTGGTAGATTACTCTAAAATTCACTGTTATTGAAAATATTTTAAGTTGTGGAGTTTTAAAGTTTTCATGTGATTTCAGGGTGTTTGGGTGAAGTTTTTTAGTTAAAAAAATTAAAACTCAAATCTCATGGTTTTAGGTCATATTCTCGAGGGATTTAACAAAAACTACATAAATTTCTGTAATTTATTGAAATCATTTAAAATTCCATTAAAAATCAAATCACCTTAAATTTTATATTGAATACACCCCCTTAGTGTATTTCAAACCATTTTTCTGGTTTTTGAACACCATAAACCGTATTTTAGTTAGCTCATATCAATCGTTGATCGATTTTATATAAATAAAAGTCCAAAATGCTTTGTTCATACAATTTTGGTTAAGTCATACCATTCATCTATTTTAGATACTAATATGGTTATGACTTATGAGTGGTTTTAATAGATTGAACAGCCTAAGCCGTATTCAAATTGATTTCTTTGGTTTAGTATCGTAAATTTTGGTTTGCATGGTCTGAATTAACTGTGGACCGATTTTATGAAGAATCATTGGATCTTTTGGTTATATTGTATAGAATGTCGTTTGCCTAGCTCTTTTTAGTGAAAAGTATAAATGAACTAGATTGAAATCGATCATACGTTGGGATGATGATTATATCGATCTCAAAATATCTGGAACACCAAAACATTCTAACCGAATCCACACAAAAAGTGAAACTACTAGTAAATTCCCACTATCATAAAGTTTAAATAAAATTGCAAATTATGAAGTAATTCCTTTTATTTAATGTTTAATACAAAAGTAGTAAATCTACGGTTCAATGCTCAGGTCAGAGGGCCATCCAAACTCCTCCAAGAATGCTAATATAACTCCGTTTGACCATCCAAATCCCGTCTGCAAGATAAAAGTCAAGAATGCTAATATAACTATGTTTTCTGCATTTTAGACCCCTTAATAGCTAACTAAGTAAAAGAAGTTGAATTAGAGTGCTTAAACTAAAAATGTTTTACCTGTGGCTTATATTCCCCTCCACCACCATATGCACCAAACTCTGAAACATTGAGCTTCTCATGAATAAACCCACTTGTCTTGTAAACACGATAGCTACTTCTTATCCATCTCCTTGCAATCTCCTCTGCCAACTCGTTAGCTTCCTTTAGACCAGATCTTGCGAGTCCTGTAACTATCAGCTCTTGTTGCGGTGCCCATCCATTAGGAGCGTCCCTTTAACACATTGCAAGCACATCTCAACGTTAAAAATGTTTCATTAAGAAATTTAAATATTCAAAGTGAAACTTGAACCACAAGTAATTTCATTTACCATTGTTGTCCCGAGTTTGTCAAAGATGTTAGGATTCCTGCGGGAGCGATGAGTCCTGAGTTTGCAAGAGCCTTCACAACTTTCTTGACAAGATTTTCATCTACATGTACATGTTATTAGAGACAAAGACTCCCACATCGTAAGTTTGAAATCATATTAACTAGTATATAATGGAAATGAGCCATTGTAATTGGTTTTAAGTTGTAAACCCATCAAACTTAATAAATGTGTGCAAATAAACATGTAGACATAGTTTTACCTGAATGGAAGGAACTAATCCAGATTGGAGCAAAGTTAGATGCAAAAACATTGTTGTTTTGGTTCTCAGCTTTCCATGTCTCAGGCTCCTGAAGACACAAACGTGTTCCCAATGTTTGAATAGCATTACAAATCCGATAATGTAACTAAAGATTCTTTAACTTACATCACCATTGGAGGAAAGCCAGTAATCTAGCCACTGCGCTGCTTTTTCATTCCAAAACACAGTCTCAAACGCTTTCTTTCTCGCTTCTGACGCTTTCACAAAACGCTCTGAACCTTTTCTATCTCCAGCAATCTCCATCATAAACGCTATATCGAGTTCCATCTAAGGGAAAAAGAAGATCAGTACAAGGCTCAAGCATAGTCATGTACAATCTTGAACCATAATGAATAGAGATCTAATGTGTGATCAAGAAAGTAAACAAACCTTGAGAAGAAAGACGTTTAGATCAACAGGAACAACTGATGTTGTAGCCATCGTTGTGAAATTAGGAGGGTGTCTGCACAAAACATTATTGATATTAATTAAGTGTGACAGTAATATAAACGATTCTAGTAACAATTTTGACAATTAATTTAACCTCATCCATCTCGTGCTGAAGTCACATCCTGATTCAGCAGCCGTAGCTATATCTCGATGGAACCGTTGTTTCTCTAACGTACTCGAAAACCTCGAAGCTGATTCTTGATCCTGTGAGTGAGCGAGAGAGAGTCAAAATATCTTTTTCCCAGTTAAAAAAAAAGCTACAGTTTACTTGAGGTAATGAGACAAGAACATACGAACACAGAGGATTCAGGTCTAGGCATGTTCCACATGGCGTAATACCGGCTTAAAATGTGATCATTTCCACTAGCGTCTCGAATAACCACCTTATGTTTTCCTACAAAATTAAAAGATACTTATAATATAACCAACATTAAATATAGGAAAGAACACACCATATCATTATGTAACTCAACTAAAAAACTAACCTGAGTTCCAGAACTCGTACTCTTTGAGAAGCACAGGGATAGCTTTCCTCACAAGTTCTTCATCTTTGGTTACGTTATAGATCTCATAGACCATTGAGCTCAATAGAGGTGGTTGGCTTGTTACAATAAAAAAACAGCCTATTACTCTCTGTTACGTAACATTTTACGATGATTATCGGTTTTGGTTTTTACCTTCGGTTAGTGTAATAAGCTCTAGCACCGTTCAAAGCGTAACCATAAGTCTCCACAAGTGACATCAGGTTCGTCACTAAACCTTTGGCCGTAGTGAACATTTTACTCGTCAAAAGTCCTCTGCACGTGCAAAAGCGCACCACATAACATGACATCGACACGTGAGCTCGTGTTGCGTAGTCAACACGGAATATTAAAAGGAGTTGAAGAATAAATTATAGAAAGAAAAAAAAAGACAATGGTTTGAAAAGTTGATGAACACTGACTTGATAACCCAATAAGAATCCCAGTAATAGACTTCTCTGAATCTCGAACCGGGAATGATAACCGGTTCCGGCAACGGGAGAAGCGTGTGCCGGTCAGGTGACTCTATGACCGAGTCAGAGACTCTGCAGCTCAGGGTTCTCCAAAGGCAGTGTACCTCACGCGCCCATTCTCTGACTTGGTCGTTCTCCACGTTGAGGAGGAACTCGGTGGGATCTGAGACGAAGTCCTCTGGCTCGTGGTGCACCAGATCCTTCCCTGCATCGTCGAAGTACTCGTGGACGAACTTTTCAAGCTTCTCCACTGGCACTGACAGGTCACGTGACCCGGTCGTGAGATCGTCGAAGGCGGACTCGGCGGTGGAGAGATCGTGAGGGAGCTTGAGAGACAGGTCAATGTAGAATTTAGGGTCAGGCTTCTTGGAGTATGATCGGAGTGCCGTGAGTTGCACGCGCTGGAGGAAGGTGACGAGTGGGGTCGTCTGAACAACAGGACCAGAGTCTGAATCTGAGTCTGAGACTGCCATGGAAGTAGCAAAAGACAAACAGAGGAACAAGAAGATCAACAACAACGGAGAAGTGAAACGTTGTCGTTTTAGGTCTAAGGAGGTAGCAAAGAGGGAGTATTTGTAGTGAGATGAGAAGGAGAGTGTTGAGATTGGACTAGTGTTATGTTTGTGTGAATTCATTACCAGAGGTATGAACTTTGACTAGGGGTTTTAAGAAGAACACATACGAAAAAGGAAAGAAGAGCTTGTTTTTGGAAATATGTATACCAGTAAACCCTCTGGCTGAGTCAGACGGGTCATTCTGATTGGTTCAGGATGATAACGATTTAGATTTGTTTGGCAAGTTTGTGTGGATTTGGGATCTTTCTAAACAATATGCTCAAGTATCCAAGGGGTTCAAATTCAATACGAACCGAACCTATCAGCAAACAATTTCTAAAAATACGTGATTTTTTAATAAAGCAAGAAACAAAACTAAACTCGCTTTTTTAAGAAGTAATCACGGGAGGAAAAGTGACACGCCTAAGAAGTTGGTGGTGGCCTTACTTATTTATTATTTAGGGGGCGATTGGTTTTCCCGCTACCACCCGCAAACGCAGCTTTTGCGGTTGGTAGCGGTTGTCGGTGGTTTGCAACAATCACTCAAATCGCTCTAAACCGCTTCAAACCGCTCCGAATCTCATAAATTCAAAAGCTGGCTCCAGCTAGCATTTGCGGTTGCGGACGGTTGCGGGAGGGTAAATTTTTTTTCTTTTTTTAAAAACAATATATATACAAAAGTAAAAATATTTAATAAAAAATTTAAAATTGAAATTTTGAAAATATTAAAATATATCTATTATATTTTAATTAATATTATAAAATTTTATAATAAAAACAATTTCAATAAATTCTCAAAAATTAAAATTATAACTTTCTAAATATAAATTTTATATTTATTATAATTTTATGATTTTTGATATTTTTATAATTATATTAAATGTAAATATTGTTAATTTATTATTTGACTGTTACAGCATTTGGTAGTTAACCAGTCATAAGTCACCCGCAAACGCACCAATTTTAAACCGCAGTACCAGTCGTACAAATCTCTTAAAACCGCTAGAAACCACAACCGCCCACATCCACAAACTCCCGCAACCGCAACCGCAACCGCTGCGTTTGAACCAGTCAGGCCCTTAGCTTATAGTCAAAACATACACATCATAGGAGCCAGCAGAGCTTACTTTTATTTCTTGATTAGAGGAAGCATGCCAAACCCTCCATAAATTAAACTTTTCCTAGATACAGACAAATGATGCAACTCCGTAACAATATTCCCATTCAAATGCAATCTAACAACAAAAAGGAGTAGATTATGTTATCTTTTATTCTGCTAAACCCTAAAACGAAATGATACGCACCCAAAACATCGATGCAGAATGCAAGATGCGACGATGGAGTTTTGACCCTTGAGAGTCATTGTTAATTCAACATTTTACTTTCCTTCAGCAGCTCATGGTAACTGTATCGGCCATTCCACTCATTCATAGTTTAAGGACCTTTCATTTCAATTTCTGTTGGTTAGATGTTTTGTTTAGATTTAATTACTGCATACTGCTATTTTGTTTTTATGTTGTTATGTAAAATCTTGAAAATTTTGGTATAGTAATTTAACATTTTACCAACCAAAAATATATATTGCTTCCTTAGCAGGTGTAAACCATCAGAGATCCATTTCAAGAATCTATATTCAAGAAACTCAAAGAACAAAACAACCAATCCACACATAAGTTTGTTTGGATCCCAACTGAGATTAAAAGTAAAATAATGTTTTGAGTGTGACTCGGTGGATGGTCCCTATAATACAACATTTGTTTTCATATGACAAAGACGTTTAAACAATATCGTCTCTATATGAGAGAATCCTTGGAATCTAGCTAAAGCAAACACAACATTGGGTAGTTCAAGTTAAACACGACATTTACTCTGACCGCATCGAATTTCACACCAAATATCACACACACACACACGTGTTAATTTGGAACTACTTGATGTCCAAGTGTCAGATCTCTGATTTATCGATCAGTTCCACTAAACAAACTGAACTTAAATACTTGAAGTCAAGATTGATTAACAAAAGAAACTTCAAACGAATGATCTTAACTACATCAAACCCAAGTAAGATCATCAGGTACAGACAAACAGACAAAGCACTTGAGAACCATCACAAAACAAAGTTCCGAGTCTGACATTTACAATCCAAAAGGTCTGAAATATCCATTTAGCATTACACGTAATGCTTACTTATCGATTAACCAGAGGAAGCCAAAAAAAAAAAAACACACGATAAGATTTTTATTACCAAGAGAGGTCAAACACGGAGCTTAAACGGTGTCGTTGGAATGAGGAGCGGCGGAGAGAGCAAGGGGACGGTGGTAGGACTCCTCGTTGTCTTCGTCTTCGTCGTCATGGGAAGTGGATAGATTGACGCAGGCGCAGCGGTCGAGGGAGGCGAAGAAAGCGGAGATGATCGTGGCGCTGAGCCAGCTCGCGGCCTGATCGATCTTCTCCATGGAAGTCGTCGTGCTAACGTTGGTGCTTATGCTGATGCTTTTGTCCATGATCTGATTAGGGTTTTAGAAGAAGATCGTCTTTGGTGGTGGAATTCGATTAGAGGGGAAGAGATTTGGGGTTGTTTGTTTGTTTGATTTTGAAGAAACGAAAATGCCAAAGGCGAGGCGTTTGACGAGGAAGCGAATCGATGATACTGCTATAACGAATTAATTTGCAGCACAGCCAAGCAAGCGCATCTGGTGTAGTGGTATCATAGTACCCTCCCACGGTACTGACCAGGGTTCCATTCCCTGGATGCGCATTATATTTTTTATTTTAAACCTTTTTCTAGAAATTTATACTTTTAGCTAAGCTGCTATACTAACAAAGACCAGCAATTGGACGGAATAATTTCCAAATCTGAATTTAGGCCAAATGAGAAATATGTTTCTTCATGCTTCTTTGACCTTAATGGTTAATTACAGCATTTTGAAAAGAGAGTTGTTCTTTTGAATGGTTAGAAGATGTTAGATCCATAAGCCAGTACATGAATTCCAGACTATGCAATTTAACCCTTTTATACCTCTTTTTATCAGATCTTGAACATATTTCTTTATAATTCTATTAGGTAATTCGAAAATTTTACCTAGACAAAATCACACTGGTGCTAAACTGGAGATTTTTTATGTTTGGGTAAAAAGATTGGAGATACTTCTAACTGCAGTTAAGAGTGTCTAACAAATTGACTTCATTTTGAATCTTAGAAAGTAGAAGAAATCTTCAACACATGCAAGAATTCGATTTTGTTCATTTTTCTTCATTTTTAGGCTTTTTCTGTCAAATCTTGTTTACAATTTCAAAATTAAAATACAAAAAACATGCCTGAAGTTAGTTTTTCAACTACAATTGACTTCTAACTTCACTCTCCCACTTACAGTTACAAACAAATGTTTTTTTTTCTTACACCTTTGTCCCCCCATACACATTCTTTTGCTTGTTCCTCACCCAAGAACAATTGAAAAAACAAAAACAAACAACCCTAAACAGTAAAAACTATTTACAATAGTGTAATGATTTACCTTTACCTCGGGTCACAATTCTCCTGTGCTCTCGCAGGAGCTCCCGAGATTCGCTGTTACATCATGAACCAGGAGCCGTACTACATTAGTACGGGAGGATCTAGGGATCTCGAGACATTCTTGAAGATCAGCATCACAAGCTATCAATACCCATTCGTTATCATCGTCAAGATACTTGATATCGAACGTACCGGCGTCGAGTCTCAGCCTCTTCGCCACTTCATCCTTCAATTCCATTATACCCGAACCAGAGGATATCCTAAACCGTATTATGTCTTCTTTGTAACTTGCCTTGATGGTTACCGTTCTCATTTCGGACCCTGATGGTGGTTCGCGTGTAATATTTGCCACCTCCTCTTCCTTTGGAGGAGCGTACATGTTGTTGTTGCTGTTATTATCATTGTTCATCCAGTTTGAGTCTGGAAACTTATCGTCGAATGCTGCAGTGGAGCAGAGATTTCTCAGATCTTTTGAGCTTCCAGCGTCTTCAATGGGCATTCCACGAAAATGGTCTATAGTACCAAGAAGCCTGTTCGGCATTGCGAATGATGCTGCGGATACGTCATGATCTCTAGAATAAGGTGGAAAGAATAGCCCCGGTGGTCCACCTACCGTGAACAGCGGATCTTGGTTTGGGACTTTTGTTTCATCTAACTGGTTACCGTCACACGAACCGTGAGAGGTTGGTGTCCCGGCGCTCTCATCCCCCGTCCGTGAACGCTTATGACCATTGCTTGGTAACTCAGGCGAGCCGTTTGGCTCGGGCGGACTGTGATGATCACTTGACCAATGGTTAGGTGAATTGTTGGTGGTTGGTAGCTCGGGCGGTTTGGAACCGTTGGGTGAGTTTAGTGGATGTGCTGCTGTTTGACCGTGTGTCCAAGGGATGGAACTAACGGCCATGGAAGTCAGGTCGAGGCCTCCATCAGTACATTGAACAGATTCGATGACGCGTTTCAGCTTTGTGATCGAGCGATTCACTTTCTTGATCTTTCTTGATGGCCACCGTGAGATTCCGTGTTGTCTGCAAATTCGCTTCATTGTCGTCGGGCAAACTGAGACGACAACAATCTAGAGTTTAGTTGAAATAAATAACCAGTAAGTAACCAATACATGAAACAGTACATAGATATAAAACTACCTCCTAGGCTCTTTGCAGCGTCTTTGAGACTTCCGGTGAAATACTGCTGAAGTACATCCAGACTGATCGTTTTCTCAGTCTTCCCACGCTTTTTCTCTGTTTTCTTCTTCTCCTTAACCACACCATTAACAGTGGCCCCGTTGGTTTTGCCGTTCACTGGCTCAGACGACTGAACCGCAGGTTGAGGCATTAGCAGCGTCTCTGTCGCGTTTGACTTGAAACCAGAAAACGGAACTCGGATAGATTCTATTTCTGAATGGATCTTCTCGTCCGGTAATGCTTGAATGATCTCAAAAGACAATTTGTCGTCGTCTTCACCAAAGTCAACCCCAGATGCAACCCTCAGACTCTGAAAATGTTCTTTCATCGTCACCAAAAGAGATCCCAGCAGCGAATCTTGCTCTTGGTTGTCTGTCATACTCGAGGGAAGAAAGAATTCAAGAATGTAACTGTCGTCGCCTGTGTAAGAGCTCTGGAGAGATATTGCGAAACAAGTGGTTAACTTGAACATGAGCGCGTAATGGACCAAAGGGTACTGTGTTTTGCAGAATTTGGTAATGTCTCTGCAGAAACACGAGCCACCATTGAGAAAAGCTCGTCCAGCCACTCCCTGTCCTTTCTGGAGATGGTGTTCAAGACAGGCATCTCTAAAGCCCCAGACATGAGCATCCACGACATAGCAGGCCATGTCGGTTGTGGACATGCAGACTTGCCCCATGCAGCTACCGTCAAAACTGGTGCAGTTTTTCTTTAAACCGCCACCATTGGCAAGAACGCTCCCGTGCTGACAGGGAACCCACGTCTGAGCTAGAGGCAAGTTATGGGTCTCGCATACAACTGTTAGCACTTCTAGAATCTCGGCAAGTGCGTTTTGGCGACTCTCATTGCATATCTGCGAATACATGTCAACTGATAACAGTGAGAACCCAATGCCTACATGATTAAATGACAAAATAATACTTGTTGCTAACCTGAGTGGTCTGGTGATCAAGTATCTCTGAGCTTTTAAGATTTACAGCCTGCAAGAATGACCAAATTTTGTTATCACTAAACGAAACATTGATTCAAAGCTGCAGCAAACCACAAAACAGAGAACTATCTGGATAGAACATAATAACAGATACTGAAGAAGCTATAATAACTAAGAGAAAGGCAGCAAGACACTGATATACATATGTTGTTATTGTAAAAAACTTTGCTTTAACGGGAAGAGCTTCAAATGGCAGGCCAGAAGACATACAGAAACGTTTTATCAACAGAAATAACTAACATAGGCAAGAATTGCAACTTAAACTGAAGTCCATCCACAAAAAGTTCTTTCAAACAATTCAGATGAAGGATAAAACAGAGCAACGCTTAGGAAAGAGAACCAAACCTCAAGGGCTTTGCAAACTCTATCCACTTCGGGTGCATAGTGAATCTTCTCCGAGGTCATGATAAGTTCCACAACCCCTATGCAGGACTCACCAGAGGGATTAAAGACAGGCAAGGCCAGTGTACCACGCACGTTATAGTGCAAAGCGTGGTCAAGCCGCGAAAATTCTTTACTGGAATAGTACTGGACATTCGGGGTCCACTCAGGCAGTTTCTGACGGAAAACCCGACCCGGGAGCCCGAGCTCAATATCACTTTCACTATCCACAGAAAACATATAGGTGAGAGATATCATCCTGTACTGATTAAGCCCGTTACCGTTAGGATTAAGAACAAAAGGTTGACCCAAAGTCGTCAGCAAATCACGACCGTTCTTTCTCACAGGAGCCCAGACCTGAGCCAAAACGTGTTGCTCGGTTGATTCTTTGAAGTAACGAAGCGCCTGAGTCATCCTCTCTTTGATCACACAGTAGTTGTCTGTGTTCTCCGGCGGGACTAGGCTCATCAAGGGAGAAGGAAACTGGAAACCGTTATGCTTCTCTAAGGTGTTCTCAGCCACTGACGGTGAAGAAGAGTCTGCAAAGTTTCAACGACTTCAGATACTCAAAACAGTACCAAGCAGAACAAAGTCAAACGCCAAATCAAATCAAATCAAATCAAATCCATTGGTTTACGATCAAATAAGTTCTATAAGCTTAAAATAGAAATATGATATATTCTATATCGGGAAAGAATGAGAAGAGTTAAAGTTCGGCGAGGCTACTAACAAGGGAGGAAGAGAGGATAATCGGCGAGACGAAACGAAGGAACAACGGAGGCGGAGCTGATCTTCTCATCGTCGCCACCGTGGTTAACGGCTCCTCCGACGTCGGAGAACGCCCAGAGAGGGGAGCAAGGCTGCTCGGAGGAAGAGGAGACGAAAAGCGGAGATATCATGCGATTCGATGAGGATAAGTAAGGGATCTGATCCAGAGGCCACGAGCCGTCGAGATCCAAGTCATCCACATCCATCAGAACCTCCCTCGACCTTGACGGTGGAGGTGTGGCGCCGTTTCTGGCGGTGTTATCATCGGGCTCGCACATTTTCCAACGGTTTTTTTTTTCTGGAGTTTTCCCGGGAAAGTTTCCGTCTGCGAGTTCTCTTCTTCGTCTTGGCTTCTTGGGGTTGGGAATTGGATTAGAGAAAGAGAAGGACGAAAGGTCAAATCGGCGGAGTGTGATTCCATAATATCGCAGAATCAAACAAAATAAATAAAACATTTTCGGATAATATATTGGAACCGATTCTCTGCTTCACATATCACAAATACAACTGTACCCGGATATTTTTTTAAAATATTATTATTCTTGTAAGATTTTTTTTTTTTTTTTTAAAATATATTCCTAGAGATTTTATTCACTAATTATTATTTTCCAAAATCATTTAACAATTCAGTAAATCAAACTGTTTTGCTTTGAGTGATTGGCTTTCTTTTTACCACAGTTAGTTATTATGTCCCAGTGAAACGAGTAACTTAATAATTCATCGCTAAAAAGATTTATTATTCGGTAGTATTACCACAATTATTATTATTTAGCTCATCATGTAAGCAATGTGCTTTGTCAAGTCTGACGGCTGTGTTTTACGACACGTTCAGGACACTCGTGGTGGGAATGCACCAATCAAAAACGATATTTGATATTTCCCTTTATTCCTTAAATATTATAAAATCAATTTGTCTTGGAAAATTTGTGTAACACATTGAAATTTACTAGCATTAGTTTTAAATAATAGTGCGCAAAATGAAATTATTACGTAATGACTTTTCGGGTTTATTAGTGGGAGTTGAGAAGTGGAAAAAAGACAAATTGTAGGCCCACCTGATTCTCTTTGGAATTAGTGCGATTCACTAGTTTTGCCGGATTTTTTTTTCTTTTGAACTTTGTTTTGTCTCTTATTTTGACGGAATAGTTAAGTTTTTTTTTCCAAAAAGAAAGTTTTCTTTAATCCATCAACTTGCACTTGCGTTAGTTAGATGATATCATGAAATCAAGACCTAAAAGTTGAATATGGCTATTAGAGAGAAGTAAAAAAACATATATATACATCAAGTACCATACTTGATGACTATATGAACATGTATGCTTTGTTTTTTTTTAAATAGTCAAATGTTTTGTTTACAAAAATAGTTACCATAAAATGATAAAATTCTTAAAATATAATTGAGTAGGGAACTATTATGGAATCTTTTGCAGTTGCAATAAGAATATTAAGAAAGGTTCAACTTGATAATAGGGTGGTTGACCAAAAATGACAATATGTGAATTACAGAATTGAATCAATTGATATTGACTCTTGTCGGGTTTGTGCTTTGTACCCAGTTTGTACCCATATCTTAGATGGAATATAATGTAACTTAGATTGTTCTTTTTTTGTACCAAAGTAGTTCTTTTATATATTTGCAATGTACCAAAGTAGTTCTTTTATATATTTGCAATGTCTTGAATTAACATAGAGATTGCTATTTTAACAATATTTGAAAAACGTATAAATGCATTTGAACTTCACATCAATATAGTTTGCTAACAATAAGAGAACTACACTAGCAAACAAAACCTAAACAAACGCTACCACACACGAACAAGTTTAATTTATAAGTGCTTAAAGTGCCAATATAGAGTTATTTTCACTCTAGGACAGTTTCCATGTTTCCATGTCATAAAAAGATACTTTCCGCTACTGAGGCAGTTTCTATGTGAAAAGACCCAACTTGCCCTTAGTAAAACCTAACCAGTTTTCCCCTTTTCTCGTTTCTTAGTTTGTTTGTTGGATTTTCAAAATTCAAAATCGGTGTGATGGGCCCACAAGCGTAAGAAATCCCACTTTCAATTATTATAAATATTAAATACGGATTTGTAAGAGAAATTATTCTCTTTCACTTTGGCTTTTATCGAGACCAGAGGGAGAAACTGAAAAGGCGATAACGTGTCTAAAAATCGACGGCGAGGTTCGGCGACGAGAAACAAGATGTCACGACAGCGGAGTCTGCGGGGTAAAGAGATGGTGAGGCGTAACGATGAAAAAAAAATGGTGAGGCGTAACGACGTTAAAGGCATGTCTCGGCGGCGGAGTCTGCGGGGAAAAGAGATAGCTGACGGTGAGTTAACTTCAGTTTTGCTTTGATGGCTAGATTGGTTAATTTTGATGTTGTTTTTTTTAGCCTGATTCTCTTTGTTGGATAGAAACAGTGGCGGTAGAAGATGTAAAGGGAAGTCTCCCAGAAAGGCTCTTTGCAACGGATCGGTACCCATGCGAGAGGATCAATATGTACTCGGCGATTGATAATCTACGTGCGTTAGAGACGCACTGAATGACACGAAGGAGATGGCCCTATTGTTGAGGTCTTGCTTTGGAAGCCTTCAGTTTTGGGCGTTTTAAGCTATCCCAGCTTTGCTTAAGCGTTTAGGTGGTGACAATGAGTAGAAACTGTTGAATTATGTTGGTGAGAAGCTTACACAACATACTAGGGTGGTTCTGTATAGATGTACATGTGGACTTGTAAACGAATGTGTGTTTGGCTGTACATATGGACATGTGAATGAATGAGCGTTGTGAACACGTATTATGTGGTGTCTAGCAATTTTCTTTAATTATGTGTACTGAGAAAATTGGTTGTGTACACTATCTGAGTTGTATATGTGTACACGTATGAAGCTATACATATTTTCAAGCTTCAAATTGTTATGGATGGTCTTATTCCTATGGTATACATCAATGACTAAGAAATTGAATCATCAATCTATGTATACTTTCTCCATGTTTATCCCTTTGCATATTCTTTGTTTGTTTGTTAATGTTTTCTTGTTGTTGGCTTTTGAAGACATAGTTTTAGTTTGATTTTTATAACGTTCATCTGTACACATAAAATTTACTATCCACATGTACAATACTTCATGTGTACAGCGTCTAACATATATATACATTGTCTAACAAAATTTCATGTGTACATTATCTGAGTTGTACATGTGTGCACATATGAAACTATACATATTCTCAAGCTTCAAATCGTTGTGGATGGTCTTATTTCTATGGTATACATCAACGACGGAGAAATATACGTACACAATTATGTATCTTACACAACAAATACACACCATTTCCCATGAAACCATTATTCGATTCTATTATATGTTCATTACATTGGCCATCACAACCCTGTTAAATGATACATGTACCCGTGGACTTGTTCATGAGTATGCGTCATGTACACTGATATATTTACGTACACTGCCTACTGATTGTACACAGTTTCTAATCAACCATGTACTCGCGTTCACTCAAACTTGTCAACAAATTAATAAACATCGTCGGTTAATAATGTCTTCACCTGACATGACTTGGTGGATATATTTAGGAAGTAGTATGCGATGGAGATTTACACGGATTGGGTTGTGCCTTTGTACTTGTGATAATTGTAGACATCTATGCGTTGTTTGGTTTAAAAGGGAGGGTGTATTTTGTGTTGTTGGGATATTATAGAACGGGAGGACGTATTTTGCCTTTTGTAGTATTTGTGTTTAAAGAACATATTGTGTAAGGACGGATATTGTAGTATTTGTGTTGTTTGGACGAAACAGCTTTTGTTCAAAGAAAGCACCCTTAGATAAATGTGTGTGTGACTAAAGAACATGTGTAAGTACAAATCAAGAGGTATTGTACACTAAAACCAACCTATATTAAATACATGTACAACCACGAGGTAGATAAATGCATGTACATGTGGACGTGATAAAGTAATACACATGGTAACCGAACATATTGGGTATCAGTTAAGGTGGACATAAAATGTTAAAGCGTCTTCAAACCAGCTTATACATGTTCATACGTGTTCTCTCAAATTACAATTCAGCCTGTGAAACAAAGTTGTACATATAGACAGGCACAAATGTACAACCCCGGACGTTGTGAAAAATGTGTACATGTGGACGTAACTAAGATGTACACATGCTAAAAGACAATGTGTACTAATTACTCGTGGCTGATGTCAAAAACTTAGATTTGGATAAGCGGACCTGAACTTATTGAATATCAGTAGGGGTGGGCATAAATAATAAAATCGTCTTCAAAACAGCTCATACATGTTCATAATTGGATTAATTAATATAACAGAGAAAATGAATTAATTTTGATAATTGGATGTTAGAAAACTAACCACAAGTTTAGCGGAAGTTAATTTGTGGCCAAATATAAACAAAGCTGTAGATTACGGTGTCTATTCTTTCTAAAAAAAAAGTTTGAAACAAAACGATGAAGATGAAGAAGGGAGAATAACAAATTAAATCTGGGCCGTAAAAAGTAAAAGACAAAAAGTAAATCTAAAGGGTGAGAATTTAGACATATATATGTCTTGTCATATATGACAGATTTATTATGGGACGTTGGATGGGGGGGGGGAGATGTGCGGTGGATATAGGTTCCCGCCAATAAACTAGTTGGACTTTTCCTATGAGTAGTTACGGATGAACTATATTGATTAGGTACAAGTGGAAAAAAATAGATTAGTTAGAAGAAACTGTCCTAGTAGCTGAATGTGACCCATTGTGTTATTAGAAACTTAAAAACTGCCTTAGAGTGTAATATTCTCTATATATAATTGGTTCAATATCTATTTGACCACATGAAATCCATAAATTAGGAAGAAACTGGTGTGTTGATATAAAAATACACAAAAGCTAAAATGATAATGTTTGTATAATATCACAGAATTAAACATTGTACAATTCCTCACATATCATATTTTTATTTAGATTGTTATACATTGACTTAGACCATTATATCAGAGGGGGTTTCAGAGACCTTTTCCAGAAATATTATTAACAAGAGGTAGTTTCTCCACTGAAAAACATTTGCAAATCCATGAGAAATTTTAACGCCACATGTCGACGGTTAATATTTTGGTAAAAATGGTTTAATAGTTTAATTGTTAAATATTAATATATATAACTTTAACAAACTGGTTGAGTTCTCAACGGTACAAATTTTCCCTTATGTTATAAAAAGTTCCTGAGAGAGGTTATATTTTTAAATCAAACTTAATCATGATTATCAAAAAAAAAAAAAAGTTCCCGAGAGACGAGAGTAGATAGTAGGTAAATATGACGAGAGGGGATAGAAAAGAAGTTTATTGAAAAGAAATAAAAAGTTATGAAACCAACGAAGAGGAAAGTCCAGAATCTAAAGGAACAAGCAATAGTATCATTAATCCACACTATTTTAATAGCCAAACGAATAAAACAACACCAGATTCGTGATACGGGTTCCACTTTCGATAGTTTGTATTCTATGATTATGGAAATCATTTATTTCAACTATAAAAATGATTCAAGAATGTAAAGAAAACCCACTACCTACTTTAGTTTTAGTTGAAGAATATGTCATATTTCGAGTATTAAATTTAATTATTATTCTACAAACAATAATGTCACACTCACCAATCCCTTTGGCGTTTATACATTATCCAAAATTAATGTCCAAAAGTAGTGGTCGGGAAGTTATATGAGATCTGTCGCATAATCTGCAGATTATTGTCTTGATTTCTTTCAAAATATCACAAGCTTGCGCGGATTGGGTCTAAGTCATTCGGCCATAAAACATATCAGGGCTTTTTTTTCTATAGATTTTTTTTTTCTAAAGAAACATGTTTTGCAGCTCAAAATGTAAGTATAGAGCGACGCCACATCAGTTAACTTGCGACTTTAATCTGAACACATCAAATGCAGAAACATTATACTTAAAATCCATGAAGTAAAGTTTGTAATAAGTAATGAAAAAAAACTTACAAACTTCACTCAACCGGTCCAATGTAATAAGTAATAAACACCCACATTAATACGTAAGTAATGAATACATGTGTAGATTTAATACAACTAGACCAAAGATCCATTATCTACGCACTTCACAAGCATCAATTTATTAATTTTCAAGCCTCGGGTTTCTAAGCAAAAGTTACACTAGAATCGCTTTAATTATATAACAGAAATTTCCAAGTCCTCCTATATTTAGGTAAACTATACTTTTTTCGTAGTGCAACCAAACCGTATAGGACAACAACCAGTGGTGTCACTTAAATAGGAGAACTAACATTTTAAGAGTAATCATTATGGATGGTCGGCTATATAAAATAAGTTGTAGTGAAATAATTTGCTGTTTTCTCGCCTGTGAAATTACTTTATTCAGTGGTTATGACGACGTCAAAGAGCAATATACATATTTAATTACATTTCCTCTAAATGAATCATTTGTATATTAATTAGGAAGCATTATAATATATTTTTTTGTAGCTACTTTTTTTTTCCATCTATCTTATTAAAACTCAAGTACAAAATTGGAGTGTTTGGAGACTTGAATAGGACTTTTAAAAATTTGGAGTGTTTGGAAACATGGATTGCAGTCTTTTAAAAAAAAATATTTTTGTTTGAAAACAAGGATAGTAGTATTAAGAAAAAAAGTAATGGGCTTATGTTTTTTTTTAAAATTGAAAGTTATCTAGGCCACTTTTAAAATATACCAAAATGGGTCAATCTAATTCCCTAAAATTTTTTTTTCTAAACTAACCATAAAACAAAATTTAAACTTTATATATATATTTCAAATCAAAATAATAATTCAAATTTGATTTATATCAAAAATTGATTCAAAAATATATATATATTCAAAAATGGATTTTTACTAAACTATTTTTCAATAACCATTATAAAAAAATATTGTCAATATATATAAGAAAAATATAATACAAAACCCAATTTGAAATACCAACTCAAATTATGGTTTTCATATTTCATATTAAGTTTTAAAAATATAATATATGTAATTATTTATATGATGGTATGTATAAAATACTATTAATTATATGATTACTTATATGATGGTACATATAAAATACGATTAATTATATGATGATAAAATACGATATATAATAATGACTAGGGATGGGCTTTTGGATACCCATACGGGTTTAGTTCTGATCGGTTTGTATTTTGGGTTTTCGGGGTCAAAGATTTCAGCCTTATTAGAATGTTTCTAAATTTTGGTTTGAGTTCGATTTGGATCTTTGCGGGTTTGGTTTGGGTTTGGATAACTAATTTAAATTATTTTTAAAGTCTTAAATCATTATATATTTTAAATTTCTCAAAATGTATAAATAAAATAATATATTACGTATAAATTTGAATAACATATGTCATAATACTTAAGCTTAACATATAAATTGGCTTGATTTAAAATTTTGGATACGAAATCAATAATTATTTTAAGTATTTTTGGTGATTTGAGTATACTTTAACTATTTCAGATATTTACTTTTGACTATCTATATATATTTTCAAGTATTTAAACCAATTTAAAAGTATCATTTTTGATGTTTTATATACGTTAAATCTAAAAATAATTAATATATATAAGTATATAAATCTATTTTTAGATAAATTCGGATACCCAAATACTTCGGTTCGGATCAGATTCGGTTCTCTAAATAACAAAATTTTGAATAATTAGAATATTTAATCAATTTATGGTTGGGTTTGGTACTATATCTTTGGATCGGTATCGGTTATGTTCCTCGGATTCATTTTTCCAAATCCTAATAATTACATGAAAAACAAATATCAACATATTTTTCAAAATATACACCCGCGCGCCTGCGCGGGTCAAAATCTAGTCTCGTTTTATTAATAAGACCAAACGGTCAGAAAAAACAAAAGAAAAGGAAAAAAGGCCTAACACGACAAGACCCATACGAAAATATAAAAGAGAGGCACATCACAGCCCAACCATTAAAGCCCAAATGGTGAAAAATGCATCTCCGCAAAGACAAAACATAGCCACATGCCTTGCCGTAAGCAAAGGAGAACCAGGTGATTCAGAAGCAGAGACGCCGTCGACTTTACCGGCTCCAAAATTACCGTCGGATGTCTAATCGAGCACTCCACCGGAACAGAAAGCTCAAGTTTAGAATAAACGTCAACAGCAACAAATCTTTAAAACGCTCAAGAGAAAAACTAAAAACGAGAAAATGAAACCGGAAAAACCGGATCTGAACAAGAACAGACATCGGAGATGAGCGATGAAAGTTAAAAGATAAGCCGGCCCTGAACGGTGCTTTGGAAGCCATCGCATGTCGGAGACAGAGCCAGCCAAGCAACACTGAAGAAGCCATCGCTTGCCGAAAAAAAGCCGGCCAAGTCGCCGCTGAAGAAGCCGACGCTTGCCAGAATCGAAGCCCGATCACCGGGAGTCAGAGCCGGAGAAGAAACCAGCAAAACCTTGAACTTCTCTCATCAACACCTCTGTGAAAGATTTTTAGAGAGAGAACAGAGGGGAGAGAGAGAGTTTCCTCAACTCCAAGACTTAAATCAGTTCTTCATTTTTTTTTTAATTTTTTTTTGTAGCTACTTATCCTTGCTAAGATGTTTGTTAGAATATTTAGAAAATAAGTTGGTTCATCTAAACATATATTATATTTTTTATTAAACTAACTATCAAATTAATTAGTACTGTACACAAAATATTAAAAATCTCACAATGAAAATTTTGTGATTAATAGTTTACCTTTTTCTTTGTTATCACAAGATATAAATGATCAGAAAATCGTATGAATATGAAATCTCATTTAATAGATATTCATATTAAATATATATACATATCTATTTTATATTGTTTAAATTAAAATATATACCATATAAAAATAAATAAGTAAATATGTTAATTTTAAAATTTGCATTGAAAAAGTATTGAGACTTTAATATTTTAATTTTAAAATTTGCATTAAATTTTTAAAATTTTTGATTAATGCTTTAAATTTTCTGTTACAAAAATATACAAATATTAATAAAATCATATGAGTAAGAAATATTAATAATAAATATTTATATTAAAAATATATTATTTAAATATGTCAATATCATTAAAATTTAATTATGCAATATAGAAAATAAATAAAATAATTGTTTTGATTTATTTACCACAAATATATTGTAAATAAACAAGAAATATTGTTTTCATTTATGTTTTTACTCTTTAATTATATATATAATACGTAGATAAACACAAAATAAATAATAACATGAAAAATCATTTGATACATAATATTCAGATCTTAACCTATTTTTTATTATAATACGACTAAGCTTTCATGTGCTCATATGCACACAAAAAATCATATGATTCTTGTTGTAAAAAAGCAGACATCACATTTCCTTAGTAAGAAATTAATTATTCACGTGTAAAATGTCCAAAAAGGAAAAACGGCTAGTTTCTCTCTCTTAAACGGCGAAAGAAAGGCGATCTCCAGAGCAACAGTGCCTCCGTCCGCGTCTCACCGGCGTCTCGTCAGACGTCGGCTCCTCAGCCAGTGCTCCGCTCTATCTCCGCCGAGCACGATGAAGAAGAAAAAGCCCAAGAATTCCCCGACACAATTCCCCTTGAAATCTCCGCCACAAGCACCTTTGAAGCCCCCTTCTCAGGCGCTCTCGAACTCGTTGGAGGATTGCCACCCCTGTGAAGCCCCCAAGATTGTTTCTGATGCCCAAATCGGCTCCCCAGCTGACAAGGTTGCTCAACGATCCGGTGTTTCTTCAGATCTGGCCCTCGTCCTAACAGAGGTTCAGGCAAATAAGATAGTGATCGATGAATTGGCATCTGATCCATCTTCAGCCAGCATTAATACCCTGTCAACGCAATTGGAGTCGATTCCTGTGATAACCCCACAGCGATCCTCGGTTTCGGTCAAGGATATTGTAGTCGCCTCTAAGGAGGGGCTTTTGTCTATTGCGGCTTCCCAGCTTGAAATTGTGGATGCCAAGATTAATTCTATGACCCCGCACCAAGCTGTTAGTAATCAGGAAGCCTCAAGTGAAGGGATCAACCTCGATGTTGCTCCTGTTCAGCTGGCTCCGGCTCAGATAGCTCCTGCTCAGCTAGTTCTGGGTGAGGGTCAATCTGCAGATGTAGTACTACCCGCTGCAGGCACAAACATGAACAGCGACGCATCTATCAAGCCTAGTGACCCATCGGATTCTTGGTGCGCCCATGCCAAAGGTCTCGGAAAGCGCTTGTCGAAGAAAGGCGAAGCTTTCTTCCTACCTTCCGGTGAAGCCTGCATAAAAATCCCAAACTCAGTAATAGAGAAGCACCAAAAGTCTTGGGAATCCTTTATTCTAGGACAGTTCTACTCTGACCCACCGTCACAGGGGACTCTTCACAACATCGTCAACGGAATTTGGAGTAAACAATACCGTGACATAGCAGTATCCAAGATGGAGGGTTTCGCTTTTCTATTTCGAATTCCAAATGCAGCAACAAGACACAGAGTTCTAACTCAGCGTCTCTGGCAGATAGAAGGCCAAACCATGTTTGTTGATAAATGGGAGCCGGGAGTAGTGCCAGCAAAGCCCGAGCTAACCTCTGCCCCTATTTGGTTGGAACTCAGGAAGGTCCCTTTCCAGTTCTTCAATGAAGATGGTTTGGAGCGTATAGCGGGACTAGTGGGCCACCCCAAGTTCCTCCACCCGATGACCAAGAATAAAACAAACCTGGAAGTTGCAAAAGTGTTCACGATCATAGACCCTAGGAAGCAGCTTCCTGAAGCGGTTAACGTGCAATTTGATTCAGGTGAAATCTGCAGAGTCTTGGTCTCAAGCCCTTGGATGCCGCCTGTTTTTGATCTTTGCAAAGAAATAGGACATGCCTCAAAGCGCTGCCCATCCATCGCAAAGGCCTGTTCCCTATGTAAGGCGAAAACGCATTCTCTTGCCAACTGCCCGCAAAATCTTAAGCAAGAACCTGCGGGGAGAAAGACGAGAAGAGGGAGATCAAAAGACAAGCAGAAATGGAAAGTGGTGGACCAAAGCGCTGAAACCACAAAGAAAGCTTCAACTCCCCCGCCTCCCTCACCCACCGGCAATACTTCATCGTCTGCGCCTTTTGAGCGAGCCGCAGGACGGCAGAGAGAAGGAGTATAAGGGGATGCAGCGAACAGAGAATAACCAGCTCTCCAAGCTGGGGACTGGTAAAGACAAAGAGAGAGGAGAAACTAGCAAAACTCCCTACTACCTGAAATCTACGCGCCCTAGGAGCGGTTCAGCTAATACGAGATCATCTAAGTCTGATGTGCAGCCTGATTCTTCGGATGTGGAATCCTCCGACTCGGAGCTTGAAGAAGGTGAATTCAGTCATGATGACGAGGGGTTTGAAGTGGTTAGGAATAAGAAGAAATTTTCAGGTCTAAAAGGATACCGGGGCAGGGGCCCCAAAAGCAATTAATTTTAATGTCGATCGACCTTTTTTGCTGGAACATACGCGGTTTAAATAAACAAAGTCACCGCAGCAGATTAAGGAAATGGTTTAGGAGTACTTCTCCTCTTTTTGGTGGTCTCCTTGAGACGCACGTCAAGTCGATCAAGATGAATAAATTTGTTGCTGAAATTTTCCCGGGGTGGTCTTCGGAAGCGAACTACGACTTCTCTCCTCTTGGCAAAATCTGGTTGGTGTGGCACCCTTCACTCCAGGTTACTATCATCTCTAGGTTCCTTCAGATGATTTCGGTTGAAGTCACATGGCCATCTGCCCCACAGCCCAAGGCGTACATCTCGGTTGTCTATGCTTCAAATGATCCTGCGGAGAGATCCATTCTATGGGCGGAGCTTCTAGTTTTAGCAGCCACACACGATCTGGAATCAAAGCCGTGGCTGATCACAGGGGATTTCAACCAGATTAGAGACCCCTCTGAACACTCCTCACCTCCCACTCTTAACATGGATAAGAGGATAAGGGAATTAAATCAATGTCTGTCAGATGCAAGCATGGATGACCTCAACTACAGGGGAACTACATTTACGTGGTGGAACAAGCAAAAGTTGTCGCCGCTGGCCAAGAAACTGGATAGAGTTCTCGTCAACGTGGAATGGTACAACATGTTCCCTTCCTCGGTGGCTTTCTTTGGCAGTCCGCACTTCTCAGATCACGCTGTCATCTCAATCACGCTTGACCCGAACAGGATAAGGACAAAGAAACCTTTCAAATTTTATAATTTTATACTGCAGAACCCTGATTTTATGGAGACCGTGTGCTTTAGTTGGTTCTCTTTCAACGTTACAGGTTCAGCTATGTTCAGAGTTGCAAGGAAACTCAAGATGCTCAAGAATGTTATCAGAGATTTTAGCAAGCAGAACTACTCCGGTATTGAGAAGAAAACAGCGCAAGCTCTCGAGAAGTTAACACAGGCTCAGGCAGTTATGCTATCTTCCCCCTCTACAACAAATGCTTCTCTTGAGCTCTCTGCCCAGAAAGAATGGGATGAGCTGTCTGCTGTAGAGGCTGAGTTATTTTATCAACGGTCCCGTATCAACTGGCTCTCCTTCGGGGATGGAAACTCCACGCTCTTCCACAGATATGCAGCCTCAAGACAAGCGTTAAACCACATCCACTTCCTTTTCTCTGAGGCGGGTGAGCGCATTGATTCTCAGGAGGGGATCCAGCAACTATGTGTAGGCTACTTCTCTGATTTATTAGGAAGCCCCGTCGCGCAGCCTTTGTTTCTTCAGAGTGACTTAGACCTCCTGTTTGATTTCAAATGTTCAGAGGAGCAAGCGGCGAGTTTTGATAAAGTGTTTTCTGCGGTTGATATTAAAGAAGCATTCTTCTCCCTGCCGAAGAATAAAACAGGGGGTCC
Source organism: Brassica napus (assembly GCF_020379485.1). Taxonomy (NCBI): domain Eukaryota; kingdom Viridiplantae; phylum Streptophyta; class Magnoliopsida; order Brassicales; family Brassicaceae; genus Brassica; species Brassica napus. The sequence continues at coordinate 7,810,028 of NC_063434.1, read as the reverse complement.
TGACGGGTATTCCGCCGAGTTCTTCACGGCGATGTGGGCTATCATTGGCACTGAAATCACCGAAGCTATTCAGGAGTTGTTCAGATCAGGGAAATTGCTCAAGCAATGGAATTCTGCGAATCTGGTACTAATCCCCAAGAAACTGAATGCGTCTCTCCCCACCGACTTTAGACCCATCTCATGCCTCAACACGGTCTATAAAGTCATCTCAAAGCTGCTAGCTTCACGCCTCAAGGAGATCTTACCCATAACGATATCCAAAGCACAATCCGCATTTCTCCCTGGTCGCCTCCTTGCTGAGAATGTCCTCCTCGCCACTGACCTGGTAAATGGATACAATACGCAGTCTGTTTCTCCAAGAGGCATGTTAAAGGTGGACCTGTGGAAAGCGTTTGACTGTGTCCGCTGGGATTTCATTCTAGCTTCCCTGAGGGCGCTAGCGATTCCAGAAGCATACATCAGTCTTATCAACGAGTGCCTATCGACAGCATCTTTCTCAGTCTCCGTAAATGGCGTCTCCGGGGGATTTTTTCAGAGTACAAAAGGGATTCGGCAGGGGGACCCTTTATCACCATACCTTTTTGTATTAGCTATGGAATGTCTATCGCGTTTACTGCTATCTAGATATGAATCAGGATGCATAGGCTACCACCCAAAAACAGAAGAGATAAAGCTCACACACTTGATGTTTGCTGATGATGTTATGGTGTTCTTCGACGGGTCTAGTAATAGCCTACATGGTATCTCGGAATGTCTTGACGACTTCGCTTCATGGTCGGGTCTACAGATGAGTCCAACAAAGACGGAGCTGTTTACATCGGGTCTCGACCAAAATGAAACCGCTGCTATCAATAGCTATGGTTTCCCCTCTGGTCAACTCCCCATTAGATACTTAGGCCTCCCTTTGATGAGCAGGAAGCTGAAGATATCAGAATATGCTCCTCTCATGATCAAACTAAATGCGAGCTTCCATGCTTGGTCTGCTAAGCTCCTATCATTCGCGGGAAGATTACAGCTGCTCAAGACTGTAATATTTGGAACCGTCAACTTTTGGGCCTCTGCTTTTATCTTGCCAAAAGGATGCATCACGACCATCGAATCCCTCTCCTCGCGGTTCCTATGGTCTGGCAGTGTGGAAAAAAGAAGCATAGCTAAAGTGGCTTGGACTACTGTCTGTCTCCCGAAGGCTGAAGGAGGCCTCGGTCTTAGGAGTCTCAGGTCGTGGAACAGGGTGCTGTGTCTCAAATTTATCTGGCTGCTACTCTCTAAAGCGCCCTCTCTTTGGGTGGAATGGCACTGGAACATCCACTTAGCTGGTCAATCTTTTTGGAGAATCAATCCCTCAGCAACTGATTCATGGGCATGGCGCAAGCTGCTGGATCTGCGTCCATTGGCGTTACAGTTCTGCAAGTCCAAACTAGGAAACGGTCAATCAACAAGCTTTTGGTACGATGTCTGGACACCAATGGGGCAGTTGATAAATTACATTGGTTCCGCTGGTCCACGAGCACTTCGTATCAGAGAGAATGCAGTGGTAAAAGATGCAATCTCCGGAACTTCATGGAGACTACCTCACCCTAGATCGCAAAGCGAAGTCGATCTACACGCCTATCTCACAACTCTTTCTCTTCCTTTATCTTGTGATATTGAGGACTCTTATGATTGGGTTGCTGGTGATTCCTCTATATGTGTTTTCAGGTCTTCAACAACCTGGGAAGTACTAAGACCGAGACAAGAGATCAAGCAGTGGGCGGATGTTGTTTGGTTCAAAGGAGCGATTCCGAAACAGAGCTTTACCATGTGGATCGCGAACTACGACAGACTCCCAACGAGAGCAAGACTAGCAACTTGGGGCCTACCGATCTCTCCTCTTTGCCCTTTCTGCTCAAACTCTGAAGAAACAAGGGATCATCTGCTTCTTTCTTGCCCGTACAGCCGCGAGATATGGCTCGGCATTTTCAGAAGGTGTCAACCACCTTCAACGATGTTAACAAACTGGGCGGAGCTACTGTCTTGGATCAGAGCCGCACCATCAGCAAGATTAACCCTGCTAAGGAAGCTGGCGACCCACACAGCAGTTTACTTCTTATGGAAGCAGAGGAATAATTTGATCCACAATCAAATTTCACTTCCCTCTGCTACTGTGTTCAGAGCCATCGACAGAGAAGTGCGTAATATCATCTCTGCAAGGAGACATAGGAAAAACTTAGATTCTCTAATGCTCATGTGGGTGTCATAATCTTGTTCTTTTGGTAGGAAAATTAGTGTCCCATCTTGTTTTTTATTTCTTTTTGCCAAAATGGGTTCAAACCTAAGATAACTCTTGTACTATCTTCTATTCATTTATGATATTTACATTTTAGCAAAAAAAAAATATCCAAAAGGAGCAAACCATCGACAGTGCAAGTGCAAGAACTATTGTGTTAGCCAACTCGCCTTAGCCTAGTGGTAAAGGGACTCGAGTTGGAATTTTTGTCATGGGTTCGAGTACCATTAGTAATCCGTAAACGTTTTAAATGGCAAAAAAACTAAATTTTTATAAACCTCTTAAAACTATTCTTTGGACCTAAATTTTTTTTGAAATCCTACGGTTATAAGAAAAAACACTTGGAAAAATCCGACTGCCTATCTATTAATGAATATGAGCAACTAAATAAAATAAAATAACTAAATAACTAAAATATTAAAGTTTTGAAAGAACGAGGAGAAAAGTTAAACTCATAAAAAATGATAGCTGACAAAAAAATCACAGATAAAAAATGATAAATCTAAAAATGTCAACGTTGCTTACATTTCCAAGATAACGGGGTCAACTTGTATTGGGCCGCAATAGCACATAATGTAAAGAAAATGACAAAGATATTGACGGTTTGAAGGTGTCGATCTAATCTTCATCAAACCCCGAAATTAATTTAATATTTTAAAGAATATTTACATGACTGCGAGACTTTTCTCGAATGTTAAAATAAAAGATCTGGTATCAACCAAACTAAGCACAAATTTATAACATGAATGCATCGTCGTACTAAAATGGTCAATGTTGGATCGATTCATTATATACAAACTACAATTCTAAATATCACCGATTTCACACATTGAATATGTTTGAAGTCTCACATTATATCAGGAAAAATATACAACTTACAAAAACTACGATAAACTTCAATAGTACTTACTCCATCTACATCAATTGAAACATCATTTGCAAAAGTTCTGTGTTGGTCCCGTAGATAGATACAAATAAATGACGGAACAATCAGGCACACTTTCAGTAAAACTAAAGATCGCTAGGTATTTCATTTTGCTTGAATCTGTTGATGAATCTCGCAGTTGCATTGGTTTCCAAGTGAGTTTGTACATATACATGGAGCTTGTGATTGATATGGATTCTGGAGCAAAACCTATTCTGAATATGAATATAATTGAATTTTTTATTCTTTTGTATACTCTAATTGATCTAGTGAATGGGTTATAGGCTTCCAGTAAAACCAAAAACTATTAGCTCTTTATCTCTTCTTATCAAGTATTAGGGATGTTAAATGGGTGGGGTGTCCAAAACATAATAAACGGTAACTGACATATCTGTTTATCGATTAACACGATTTTGCCGCGCAGGTTGGATCGTATAATCATTGGCAGATCTAAAGTACTTCAAAAATTAAGTTAAAATCGATTTGGAGGAAAGTCAGCAATCTCTATACAAAGAAAATTTCAATTTGGACATTCCTTTTTAACCATGAACTGTCCTCCATTTGGACATGAATAGCTCATTGCTATCCAGCCAGCTGACCGTACTTTTATTTGTGTTTGGTCATATTTGGACCGTGAACCATCAGTGTCAGTGGCGGGCGGCGGCAAAGAAGTAGGGGTCAGTTGACCCCTATCAATTTTTAAATTTAGTTTAATATAACCTATAACTTTAATATATATTGAATGATTTGTTCATTTTTAAGGGTTTGACCCCCCTTGTTTATTATGAAATCTTTAAATTTTTTATACATATATGATTTTGACCCATTGAATTTTGTTTCTACCTCTTCGCCACTGATCAGTGTTCCAGAAAAAATGTTCATTTGGACTTGTACGATCCATCTGACACCTCTATTAAAAAAACTTGTAAGACTAATTGGACTCCAAATTGATCCATGGCTGGTTTAGTTCTTGACTTGAGCATTTACTATCCTCAGTCCATCTCAGAAACACGATTAGAGTTCAGTTGAATTGAGTTCAGGGACGGACCCATGATTGAATATTAGTGGGGTCAAAAAACATTAATGCGCTAGTGATGGGTATCGAAACCTGATTTCTGTGGGTTCAAGAACTGTAATTTACCAACTCTACTACTTATTCTTTGACAATTTTGTTATACAAAACGAATCTCATGTGGTGGTAAATGCCATTTGGTTTGGTGAACTGTAACTCGAGACTCGTTATCTCCTCTTATCAAGAACTTGGTATGATGACTTCTTGACTAGTGTTATTGTATTGGCTGTGTGAAAAGTGAAAAAGCAAGCACTTCAGGCTTCTCATGTGTTGTCCTTTTACAAATTTCAATACTCAAAAAGATAGAACTGCATAAGTATAGAGCACTAAGTCCAGAAATAGTAAACCCAACAACAAAAGTTTTTATGCTTATCTTGTGCGCATGCTTCCTTATCCCCTTCTGCACTTATTATTGGAGATAGTGACTAGCCAATCTCCGTATCTTTTCACTTCTCGTTAAAGCACTCTATATATCAAGAGTATTGTGGCATCATAGATATACAACAGAGCTGAGTCTGTTTCTTTCTGCCATAGTGTGAGATAGGGTTCGCATGTGCAACTGTTATTTACGTAACAATAAATTACATACTGAACTTGCATGGATCATTATGATTACTGCACCTGCTTTAACAAAAAAAAAAGGGAATTCCATCCAGTTGTTTTTACATATTTACTGTTCATGCAAACCCTTTACATCGCATTAGCTTTGAAACCTAGACTTAGGCACAACTAAGCCTTTATTCATAATATTAGTTCAGAAACCTATCTACAAGACAAGAACAGAACATGAAGCCTATTTACTTTCTCTTTGCAGTCAACTAGATACTTTGCATTCTTCAGAGACCGACCATGGCAGGGAACATGATTTGATCATAAGCCGCAAATGTCACTGTCCTCAACAAAAGCACCATCAGAATCTGATACCAATAAGGCCAATTAATGGCGTTTGTTTCATCAAGAGGTGAGTACGAAATTATATCGGTGTAGACTGAAAAGCTTAATAGAATCCAAGTACGACATTTTTAAGGCTGAGACCAACTGTCTGTAAGTCAAAGAGTTACTGTCTGATTTCCTTATCAAAAGCTTTTTTTTTCTCCTGATCAAAATTTATATCTCGTTTTTGGTTATAATTAACTTGCACATCAAAAAATGATGATCAACTTGACTAAAATTTGGGCCCATCTAGAAACATATATCACCCCTATCGATTGGCTTATGTTTTGTTCGACAACAGCATCCAGTGATCAGAAAATGTCACATGACACAGCCATCACAGGTCGGGCACCTTTTCAGTTACTTATTGTTGTGTAGTGACTTGTTTTGTTGCCTCTGCCAACCTTTTAACGTTGCTTATCACCAACAGTTTATGGTGCATGAAAGCTCTTTTGCTGGCACAGATGATGACTCGAAGACATATCTGCAGATTCTGCACCAACCTCCAAGTTCTGACCTCGAATTTATAAGCAACCATCAACATCACATTTTCACCTAAAAAGGTAAACGCTTCCCCTTATACCTCATTCTTTCCATGACTTTTGACCTTTCAAAATTATTAAGTGTCGATCGAAGTTGAATATTTAGTGACTAGGAGGTCTATTCATGTATACCAGTCCGGAGAAAGTTTTGTAAAAAAATATGAGAAGACAAGATGAAATATAGGTACTTCTTATGAATTCTTATGAAGTAATTTGTGTGTTTTGTTCAAAAAAAGAGAAAGAAAAGAGGTAGTAATTTGACATCTTTTTTTTTACACTTTTCGGCTAAAAGATGACTCTTATATCTCTTATTTAAGAGATGATTTTTATTTTTTCTTAATTGAAATATAAAAAAAAGTTAAGAACCGTCTTTTAATCGAAGCTAAGAACCCTAGTTAAAAGACTGTGGTTAATCATAGTCTTAGATTTAATTTAAGGGTATTGCAGTGATCAAAGTTTGTTCTCCTTATGATGTTAAGAAGAAATTGTATTATAGTGAAATATGAGACAAGAGTGCTTTAGCCTGTAATCGTAAGAAGAACATAGCTGTAACCTTAAAAGTTAGTATGTACTGCTCCTACCAAAAGCTTTAAAACGATATGAAAAGTACAGGATTTTTAATAACCTATATTTTAGCAAAAGTTTATAAAGTAGTTTTATATAATCCAGAAACTCATCTATTTAGAATCTAAGTTAGTGATATCCTTTTCATCATTCCCACTATGAGCGAGGGAGATCACTCCTCAGGATCCACTACCACCAGTGATACAAAAATATGTATAGTTTAGTCCGTGGAGCCTAGATTAAAGATATTCTTATGACAATATCCATAGTAGGCTTATCTTACTCTCTGTGTGCGTAGATGTTCTTTTCCACCAGATATTATAAAGGAATGACTAGATTTTGACCCGCGCTTTCAAAGCGCGGGATATTATTTCAATTAAATTATCAATTTTATTTTATTTTGATTCAATGTGCGACAAAACATTTAGATCTCAACGTGTGATCTAGTGGTGGGCATCCGGATATCCAATTTTTAAACATATAGAATAGCACGTAAGTTGAGATATTTTAGTATATGTTGCTCAAATTATAGTACATATTTGTAAGACTTAAAAATGATATTGTAAAATGACTACATGCATTAAGATATATAGTTTTGATATATAATAAGAAAACATATAATAAGAAAACATAGACACATTTGTAGTGCCTAAATTAAACACTTTATATAACTACACACAGCTGATATCATACACGTTTCGGTAAGTATTTCAAACACTTTATATAACTAAATTGATGACTTGAGAGTAGTTCTAAATAATATTTTGAAATGAGTATATGCATTAGTATTTACAGTTTTGTTATATGATATAAAAATATGAATGACACACATTTGTAATCTCTGAAAACGAAAGGGAAATGTTTCTGGTGCTTTGAATCTCTTTTGAGTTTATGGTCAAACTCAGTAACATACTCGTTGTTCTTGATATATGTAGGTTATGGAAAAGTTAAATGTTTCTGGTGCTTTGAATCTTCTATATGAAACCCGAATTGTATGTGTCGATTGTTTTGGAAATATGCTTGATATATTCTTTTGTAGTATTTTCCTTTTTTTTTTTAAGAAAAAGCCAGTGGCATGGTATTGTAATTATAGGGAAAAAGTAAGGACAGAATCCTATAAGGGATTTTGCTTTAATAGTATAGATAGGAGATGTTTTAGTTAATTTGATCAAACATTTGAATATAAGGCAAAATAAATGCCCTAAGAAAATGTATTAGTGGGGAAAAGGGCCAAGTTGTCCATAAACAAACGTGAAAAAACAAAAAAAGCTGTCTATCACTAAAGGAAAAGTGAGAAAAAGTGGGTCACAGATCAAATCCTAAATCAAGATATTTATTTGGGCCCTAAGCACAATCATATTGGTAAGTTTATGTGTCAGTCATTAGAAGATATAAAAACACCTTTCTGCTTTTGCTGGTAGTGAAAAATTATTGTTCATAAAGTATCTGTTTTCCTCAAAATTAACAGAATTAAGAAATGAAGTTAGTGGTTGACCGTTGATTTGTGTTTAGAGTTCGGTTTCACTAGGAAACATGTTATTTTGGATAAACTGTGAGAAGGCTACATGATAGCCTTGCGAAGTTAAAATATTGGTAGGCTGTCTGACTTTGTTACGAAATTTGTAAATAAATAACTGAAGATTCTTAGATTTTGGTACAGAATCTTGTCCTAATCCAAGTGAAGAGACCATAGGTTTATCTTCATTTAAGTAATCACCACTTTCCGAAAGTAAAAGAGAAGAATAAAAAAAATGAATGCTTATAGAAGATGTACATAGTAACAAAGTGGTTGTATTGCTATTGGTTGAAGTTGGTGATCAATTTTTACTGATTGCATAGACTTGGTCAATACAAATTCTACGTTTTGGTAGATAAAACCTATGATTGATGCTTGGCAAGTGCCAAATAATCTAATAACCAAAATGAGTCAGGAAATGAAATGATGGGTTATAATTATATAGGTCCCATGTTAGTGAGGATTGAGACACTTGAATCTAATCCTTAAGCATTATAAAGTTTCTATTCATCTTGTTTAGTGGAACCTCATCAGCTGCTTACTCGCTTGTTTCCTTTTGATTATATTAAAAGAGCCATTAGGAATATATGCGCTGCTATTTTATATAACCCAAAAGGCTCTTTTCTCCACCACTTTCCTCTTCCTGATTATGTACATAAACATGTATTCACATCACATGGGATATGTACTGTTTAAGTTTCTTATGTCATCATATCTAACCCCTGTTTTTAGGATATATGTTGAGTTTTTATTTGAAGAATGAAACTCTCTTAATCTAAAAATATATATTGTGATATTTGGTACATAAAATGCATTCACAAGGCACTTTTATTTTACTATAATTTTTTATAGATATTTTATACCATAAGAGAATCTCAGTATGATATCCAATATGGTTGCACAGTTACCTGCTTTTGGGTAGAGATGTATTACATTCACAGGATATCTATATATACTCTCCTCTTGTGCTTCCTCAACTTCCATCAAAACTTTCATTTCTCATTTGGGTCTTCTTTCCTTTCAGTTTTTATTTCTTTCTGGTGGGTGTGATTTCAAAAAGCTAAAAATTATGGTTGATCCTCAAACACCAATCCCACCTCACCTATATCCACAAGCAGTTCAACTCAAACTCTATCAAGCCTTCATCTTTTCCATTCCCATCTTATTCTCTATCATTCTCTTCCTCCTGTTCTATCTTTTTTACCTTAAGAGAAGAGCTTCTGCTCTCTCCTCTCCTCCTCCGATGATTCTTCCTGTTTCCTCGACCCACCAGCCTTCTTCTCATCTCACCTCGGTAAGTGTCACAATGTCTCTGTAGATATATACATATATGCAAAAGCACTGAATCATTCACGCCAAGAACTAGTTGACTTTGGTCATATTTATCATGGTATCATGTTATATAAAGTTTAATGAAGAATAGTGCTGAGATTGACTGCGTTATATTTTTCAGGTTTGTTTGTTAGATGTGAAAGTAGAGCTCAAAGACAAGCTTCATGTCGTTTTTTTCAATGAAGAGCTAGAAACAAGAGATTCTCTGTAAGTTACCCGTACTTAGTTCATATGAACTAGGAACGTAGAGATCGTTTCAGTGTCTTCATATTCATATGAATCTATTAAATCTTCTACGTGGCATATTTAATCTTACCACTTATGAATTCTCATGAGGCTCAACTTTAATTATCAAGATTCTTCTAAATAATTATGTTAACAGAGTTAATATACGAATTGAGATGTCTGAGAATGATCCTGTTGAAAGTTGAAATATACGAATTGAGATGCCTTTTACACATAAGTGTTTCTAGGCCGTTGCTTAGAGCTAAGGAATATTAAAAGTAAAAGACGGAAAGTTTAAATTCTAGATAAGACCAAAATCAAGATTGACAAAAATCAAGATTTATATAAAATCAATCCTAATTTGAATATATTATATAGTTTCATGTCTTTATGTTTAATTTTATCTTTGGTTGTTGCTTGTTTTTGGTGAATCGAAAGTTTGACTAATATAATGAAAAAATTGGTGCAGATGTTGCGTATGTTTGGGAGAATTCGAGTTAAAGGAAGAGTTGGTGGAAATGCCTTCATGCAAACATATATTTCATCTCGATTGTATTCACCTTTGGCTCTATTCTCATACCACTTGCCCTCTCTGTCGCTCCTCTGTCTTCATCCCTTCGACCAAAACCTCGGTGGACGACAACGACCATCCAGACTCTTCCCAAACGTCACCGGTTTGACTCATTGACCCGAAAGAAATAAACAAATACAAATTTTGTTAGCCAGTAGATCATCAATACAAAAGTTGTAAATCTTCAAATTTTATTAGATTTTGATGATGCAAGAGACCACAATGTATTACATCACATTACAAAGTGGATATATATTCTGTGACTTCTGCCTGAAGACTTATTGTTTAAAAAAAAAACCCTAACAGATGAAGTTACTTGAGTAAAAAGTAACCTCCCAGAATAAGAACAAGTGTGAGTATCCCAGCTAAGAAACAAATACCCTTTTGTAACTTTCCATCATCTTTCCTCAGCACCATGGCTTCATAGATCGGTAAGCTATTCACCACCACGAAGCTTGCAAGCATCAGCTCAAGGCTGAGTCCTTCTCCCCATGCGAAAAGACCATAGAGCCCCGAGACGAAAGCAAAGAGATTCAGGACGGCCACTGCGGTCATGGGTAAGAAAATGGACGAAGAGGGCGCAAAATCGAATATTTCTTGCTCGTACCGCTTCTTTTGTTCGTCATCACCATTGGCTTTACTGGTGACATTGAATCCAGGTGTGGAGAGGTTTAGGTTTTTGAGAGTGTACTCTATCATACCAAAGAAGAATGAAGAGAGCCCTCTTATCAGCCACATTCTCTGATCGTTCCACCATTTCTGACAAGTTCCTCCTTCCAACAAAAAATCTGCTAGATCTTGCGCATATGCACCAAGGGACAAGAAGATGTAAAGCCAAAACCATTGGTCTGATGGCTTGGGGAACACTCTAATCCCATATATTAGGGCAAGCTGAGGTAAAACCCCATAAACGGTAAGAGGAATTGAGCAAAACGGCCAAACCACATAGTAGCAATAGCCTAAGCCTGTAAACAGGCCTAATGACTTCAAACCATAGGTGAATGGGCTATACCTTGAAAACCCCATTTCAAGAAGACCAATGGACCAACGCATTTGTTGCCACACTACATCTGTTAGGCGTTTTGGGGCGCTTCCATAAAAAGCAGCTCTTTGGGGTCTACAAAACATTGATCTCCATCCTTCACAATGAAGCATGAACCCTGTGTAGTAGTCTTCTACTAATGATCCATATCTGAATCCAATCTGCATAGTTTTGCATGATAATTTGAAATTTAGATATCAAGCAGGAAAAATAAAGAGATATATTATGATTATTGGTTTTATCTAATTACCTTGGATCCCCAATTGGTGTTATGCTCGTAGTTGCATCCAGCTACATTGTGTGCCAATGCCAAAACAGTATGGGCCTTAATGGGCTTATCTGCAATCCTATTTGGCGCAAGTTCATCTAACTCAGGCAAAATCAAATTAGCTGGAGGCCCGTAGAAAACTCGTCGATTGAAAAAGCACCCAGTGCCCACGTGAATTGGGCCCATAAGACCATCATACCCAACCATATTGATGTCAAAGGGATGTATGAGCTCTGATGCATATATATCGTTTCTGTTAATTCCTTGAAATCTCTGAGGAAATTGAACAAATCCTAAACCGGAATTTATCTTAGGGTCTGACAAATAGCACAAAGCATGAAGAGGTGTTGTGGGATTGTTTGAGTACATGTCACAATCTAGTGTTAGAATGATTGGTGAGTTTGTCATCACCGAAGAAACTCGTAACTACAAAGAAAATAAAACATGTGGTTAACGAAAGATTAAACCGAAAGACTAGTTAACCAAACCGAAAACTGGTAAAAGATAAGGTTTAGTGCATACCAATGTATTAAGAGCACCGGCTTTGAAATGATGTGGTGTAGCTCTACTCTTCTCTCTTGATACATATATTAGGTTTGGCGTTATCCCTGTCTCGTTGTTTTGTAGAACCTCATGAATTAAAAGAAATGAGATCTTATTGTATAAACTTTTGTTTCAAAATATGTACAATAATATATATTTATACATATATAATGATATATTAAATTTCACCTTAATAATACTTGGATGGTCCTGAGGAGTGAATTTGTGGTCCAACAAATCGAAGACCTCACGAAACTGATCTTGATCAACTTTGCCAATATTCACCACATGTTCTACTCTCTCCTTCACATCTTCATACATTTTCTGTTTCACCACAAATTGATTACTTTGTATGTGTTTTTTTTTTTTGCTAGGTATCCAACTAAAAGCATGTAAAATATTACAAGGCTTTGACCAAAATAAATAAATAAATACATATTACAAGGCATGGCCTTATAGGCTTAAAATTTTGAGAAGAAAGTAGAGACATAGAACTAGGCAATTGCTTACTCTTGTTTTAAAAGCTAACAATTGTATAATAGAGATAGTAGTAAGTATGAAGGAATTAAATGATTAGTACCCTTACAAGAGAAACTTTTTCTGAGAACTTCAAGTGGATATGTTCTTATAACTAAAGAGATCATGAACTAAATGATTAGGATGGCCTCTTTTAGTCAAAGTCTTAAATTTAGAGTAAATACTTTATCACCCTACTCTAGAAGCCTACATACTTTATATATACCTTTGGAACTTCAATATGAGATATTCTAATAAATTCTTATAATTAATATAACTAATATATGAGTAATTTTCAAAAATTCTATTTAATTGAATTATGAGAGATTAGGCGATATGTAGAGTATAATAATGGATAGTTAGTAAATACCTTAAGATTTTCAGCTTCCTCAGTACAAGAACTTGACTTCAAGGAAAAATAAACTTCAGGAGACCGATCTTGAACATTATTCTTCTTGCAAAAAGGCAACCAATGCTCAGAGAACTTAGCAGCCTCCATCAAAGCAAACAACGTTAATGACGATCCACCATCATCCGATACGTAGACAGAGACCTTATAAGACGGGTAACCGAATGCCATCACTGATAAGACCGTGTTGGCCACCATCATGGGAGGCTCCTTGTAAGGATCAGCAGTGCATATGAACACGTCTAGCTTCGGGAAATGCTCTTCCGGTTTAGAAAAATATTTTTCAGGGTACTCGGTTCGATGAACCGGGTTTAGCCGGAGGGACGTTGTGCTGGCCCACATGAAAGCGAGAACGACGTCGGAGAGGAGAAGAAGAAACGATGTTAGAGCGGTGTGTTCTGTCAGAAGTGAATATGCATGGTGATACATGAGGGCTATGATACCACACGTGTGAACTACGGCGTAGATTCTGTATGGAATGACTCGCCGGCACGGATGGCACGTGTGGTGGGTTGCCGATTGTTCACTAGTATGAAGCTCCATTTTTGTAATGAAAATAAATGGTTTCCAAGAATCGGTAACCACATTTAGTAATATATATGGCGAGTTTTAGAATAGCTAGAAAAAAAAAATGGAAGATATTTGGTTTTTCAAAGATGGTGTGTAGTGATTTTTTCAAAGGAGAATTTAATTTAAAATTTTCTAACTTGAAAATGGATGAGGATGACTGTGAGAGTCACTGCCTTGACCATTCATGATGTCATGCATCTGCCCCCTATTCTTATTTTTTTTTTAACGCTGCATAATTATGCTATTACAACTATGATAAATATTACAGACGATTCTACAGCGATAATTCTACCTACCGCATGGGGATTCAATTTCAATAACTTTTAATCAATAGTAATTTAATAAAATCATTTAATTTTCTTGAAGTTTATCATTTTTTTTATAGAAAACACAAAATATTTGTGAAATATTTGTTTTCTAAAACATTATCTTTTTGAAACGGAAAGAGTATTTGTATCAAACTTCTAAAATATGTTATTTTGAAGTTTGCCCAAAAAAAACTTTAGTTGATATTAATGTTCTTTAATGTGTGTGTCTACGGAATCTTCGTGTATTGTAGAGGAACACTTGGACAAAACTCAATCATACAAAACCTATTCTCTAAGCAGAAGAAACAGATCCAAAACTTTGGGGAACACAATAACATCTTGGAAACATTTTTTCTCTGTAAAGTTCGTCTGATTTTTCTTCAACAAAGTCGATACCCGTGGAATCAACATTGATCTTGTGTATTATTGTTTTCTATTTGTTAGTTTCAAACTTCAGTTTACAAGTTTTTTGTTGATTCAAGATACCAAAATGTGAGAGATGCTCATCACATTATTATTCGTTATATAGATTCATCACATTACTTACTTCTAGTTTACCACAATGCATACATAATGCTTATGCTAAGTGAAACTACAAATCCCTAACAGGTGCAGTTACTTGAGGACGAAGAAACCTGACACAACAACAAAACAAGTGAGGATTCCAGCTAAGATACAAACATTTTTTGGTAATTTTCCATCATCTTCCCTAAGCAACATAGCCATATAGATCGGTAAGCTATTCACCACCGCAAAGCTAACCAGCATCAACTCAAGTACGAGTCCTTCTCCCCAAACGAACACACCATAAAGCCCACAGACAAAGGCAAGCAGATTGACGATCGCCACCGTAGTAATGGGGAAAAACATGATCGAAGAGGCCCCAAAATCAAACATTTCTTGCTCGTATCTCTTACTCTGTTTGTCATCATCGTTGACTTTGCTAGTGAGGTTGAATCCATGTGTAGATAGGTTTAGATTTTTAAGAGTGAACTCTATGGAGCCAAAGATGAATGAAGAGAATCCTCTAATCAACCACATCCTTTGATCATTCCACCAGCAGTGACAAGTACCTCCTTCTAATACAAAATCTAATAGATCTTGACCATATGCACCAAGGAACAAGAAGATGTAAAGCCAAAACCATGGATCCGATGGCTTGGGAAAGACGCTAACTCCATAGAGGAGAGCAACTTGGGGCAAGAACCCATAGATGACAAGAGGAATTGACGAAAACGCCCAAAATGCATACTGGCTATAGGCCATGCCTGTTAATAAGCTCGTTGATCTGACCCCATACGTGATAGGGCTAAACCTCGAGAAGGCAACTTCAAGAAGTCCAATAGTCCATCTTTTTTGTTGGCTCACTACATCAATTAGGCATTTTGGAGAATCTCCATAAAATGCTATTTTTGGAGGGTTGCAAAAGATTGATCTCCACCCTTCACAGTGGAGTCTATATCCTGTATTGTAGTCTTCTACTAAAGATCCATATCTGAATCCAATCTGCATAGTTTATGAATGCTCAAAAGATGATTAATATTGTCTAGACCTATACTTCGGTTATCTACTATGATATAGGATATTCTCTATGTTTCATATAAATCAAGAAAATAAATATTATTTCTTAATATTAAATATATTATCTAAGATTGGAGAAACAAATCCCCTATATATTAAAAAAGAAGCATCACAACATATTTTTGTAGCCACATGTCATCACCACAATCATTCTTAGAATCCTTAGAAAAATATTTTGGTCCATATAAATGTATAATAAACTTTTTATTAAACTAACCATAAACTAATCATAAATGTTTTCCATTGTTTCCTTAAATAAAAATCACGGAATTACCTAATGTGGCTAAAATATATATGACAATTAAATCAAATGATTTTGAATGATAAAAGATTTGATAAAATTTACTCTATTCTATCATTTTAAAAATTTAACTAATTAAAATAAATTAAACAACCATGTTAACTTAAATTTTTTCGTATATGCTATATTTTGAATTTTTAAAAACGAATATAAATGACTAAAGTTGTTAAAAATCTCACATTGAAACTTTTGTGATCCATGGTCTAAACTTTATGTTATAACAAAATACAAATGATTATGAAATTACAGAAGTAGGAAGTCTCATTTAATAAATATTATATATATGTATATTAATATTTTTAAAAATACATTATATACCATATAAAATACATAAGTATTTTAATTTCGAATTTGCATTGAATTTTTTTGATAAACATTTTGAACAATTATTGACAACTTAATATTTAGATTTTAAACTTTGCATTGAATATTTTTAAAATTATAAATTACTAAAACTATTAAACATCCCATAATTTTTTTATTGTTATCTTTTATTTAAAAAATTTGTTATAAAGAAATACAAACGATCAAAATAATAAGAGTATAAAATATTTTTTAGCAGATGTCAATATTAAAAATGTACTTTATATCTATGTTAATATCATGTAAACTTAATTTTATAACATATAAAATAGAAAAAGTATTTGTCTCGATTAATAAAATTTATTTAAGTATTTGTACCAATTTAGTTACATACGTAATAGTTACTAAATTTTTTATTATTCAATATATATTTATTATTTCATAATATATAAAAAATATATAATACTTCAAAATAATTTATATATAATATTCATCCCGCCCAAGGGGCGGGTCTTAACCTAGTGGTTCTTATAACTAGTTCATGATGTAGTATTGTCACAAAGTACCACTAGGCTACATGTCCTAGTCAATTCACATAAACGTTTAGATAGCATATAACATATTTTGTAGTCTTCTACCTTTGGCTCTTTCTTTTTTTTGAAAAAAAAAAACATATTTTATTTTCTTCTACCTTTGACTCCTATTTAAAACCTATAAGTCATTAATATCATGAAATTTATGTACATATGGTGTAGTCTTCTACGGCCTTTGACTCCTATTTGAAACCTATCTATATAATTTTGATTCTTTTGAACTATATACTGATATATATATATATATATGTAGACAAACAAAAATAATACATCACGAAGTTTAAAATTTTATTTACATCTAACCTTGGATCCCCAATTGGAATTTCGCTCGTAGTTACATCCAGCTACATCGTGTGCCCAAGCCAAAATATCTTGGGCCTTGATAGGCTTATCAGCAATCCAATTTGGACCAAGCTCATCTACCTCAGGTAAAATCAAATTAGTCGGAGGTCCATAAAAAGCCCGTCGATTAAAGAAACACCCTGTTCCCACGTAAGTTGAGCCCATAAGCCCATCAAAACCAGCCATATTGATGACAAAGGGGCGTCTGAGCTCGGATGCATAAATATCGTTTTTGTTTACTCCACGAAACTTCTGAGGAAACTGCACAAATCCTAAACTAGGATTGAGTTTAGGGTCTGAAAAATAGCACAAAGCATGAAGTGGGCTTCTTGGATTGTTTGAGTACATGTCACAGTCTAGCGTTAGAATTACCGGTGAGTTTGTCATCACCGAGGATACTCGTAACTACAATGAAAATAAACTTGTGGTTAGCGAAATATTAATCCGAAAGCTGGTTTAAGTTAGTCATAGAGTTTAGTTGATACCAACCAATGTATTTAGAGCACCGGCTTTGAAATGATGTGGTGAAGCTCTATTCTTCTCTCTTGATACATAGATTAGGTTTGGCATTATATCTGTCTCGTCACTTTGTAGCACCTATACGTAGCCCCACCAATGATAACTTATTATGTAAATATAGAAACGTTTGTTTTCCTTAAGAGAACATTAATAGGCATTTTGTTATTTATTAGTATATACATAGCGTATAACTCGAACGGAAATAAAATCTGAGTGATAAAATACCTTGACAATAGTAGGATGGTCATGACGAGTATCAACTTTGCTACTATGCACAACATGTTCTACTCTCTTCTTCATATCTTCATACATGGTCTGTTTCACCGAGTAAAGATTATTTTGTATGTTATGCACTATATTATGGTTATGTGTCTAGTACTGTACATAACTTGGTTTCTTTCTGTCATACGTTAATATAATAAAGTATTAGTATCTTGCGTACTTTATATACATACCTTAATATTCCCAGCTTCATCAGTCCAATATTGTGACTTTGATGAGAAATAAACTTCAGGGGACCGATCTTCAACACTATTCTTCTTGCAAAAAGGCAACCAATGCTCAGAGAACATGGCAGCCTCCATCAAAGCAAACAAAGTCAACGACGATCCTCCATCGTCCGATACATACACCGATAACTTATCAGACGGATAATCGTAGGCCATCACTGATAAGGCGGTGTTCACCACCATCATCGGAGGCTCCTTGTATGGATCAGCCGTGCATATAAACACGTCCAGCTTCGGAAACTCCTCCTTCGGTTTAGCTAAATATCTCTTAGGGTACTCAGTCCGGTGAACCGGGTTGAACCGGAGGCACGTTGTGGTGGCCCACATGAAGGCGAGAACGACGTCGGCGATGAGAAGAAGAGATGTTGTTAGAGTTGTGCCTGCTGTGGCAAGTGAGTGTGCATGGTGGTACATGAGGGATATGATACCACACGTGTGAATTACGGCGTATATTCTGTACGGAATGGTGCGCCGGCACGGATAACACGTGTGGAGGGCTGCCGAGTGCTTTCTCTGAGGTTCCATCTCTAATTATGATGAAAACAAATGGTTGGAGAAAACACTATATTTATAGTAGTACTTGATAATAGGCGAGTATCCTAGGATAAGTGAGTATGTAGTATGCTTCATATATTGACATTTTCAATGGAGAAGTCAGTTTAAAATTCTCTATCTTGAAAAGTAAGAGAAAATGTTATAGATAAGTTGGATCAAGACTGGGTCTGCGAGAGTCACTAGTTGCTTTCACAATTCACGTGACGCGTATGGTAAATTTTTAACTTCTACCAAAATTAATATCGATTATGTACAAACGCTATACTTGCAAACAATCGGACGTAAATGTGTATAATATACTTCTGAGATCACCTGAAATGTTATCAGCAATAAATAACTTGTTAGTACTTTGTATTTTTTTTCTTTTTGAAACATTTAGTACTATGTATTTATAGTTACTTGTTACTTCCATGTATTTCCTGCTTCCATGTCCCGTTTGTATCTATAGTAACTTGTTACACCTCTATATCTTACACACCTCTAAGGAAAAAAACAAAAACAAAACTTCGAAACTGAGCTAATACCCTGAGCTTCAAATCCTCTTTGTTCACAATAGACTCCTAAAAAGAGGCATTAATCTTTTATTTTATAGGAGTCGTGGTTACTCTGTTTAGACTATTCTGGTCCTTCACGACAAAACACACATAGACATACAACACTGACTGTAGATTTATAATCTTAAATAATAAAGGAGAGTTTTCTCCCTTTTTAGGCCTCCACCTCATCATGTATCATGGAGCTTTTATTGACACGTGGCTACCAGTTTTTGATTTTTTTGTTCGTTTGTTTTTTTTGTAGTTTTTGGGCTTACATCATTTATTCAAGTGGACTTCATGAAATCATGATAGGAGCCCAAAAGTCACGGCCTCCATCTTCAAGAATTACGATGATCCATTTCTAGGGTTCATTCTCTTCAACCTCCGGAGAGTTATGTGAGACGAATATTGATGACTGATTTCTGGTGAAGCTGCTGTTCGTGTCAAAGCATCTGTCATCTCCGTCCACTGCTTGATTGGAGTTTCTAGCCTTCTTTGCCTCAGTGTGCAACTAGCAATCGCCATCTCAGCTTTCCGTTGCGCGCGGTTACCACTTCTTCACCAGTATCATGTCTATTATTCTTCAGTGAATCTATTTTCTTTATGTTCTATTTGCGGCCTATATACAAATATTGGGAAATGCAATTGCTCTCTGCTTTTACAGCTTCCAGTTACGAGAGGAAGTTCTAAGAAGATGATCATAGGAAGAAAGTCGAAGGCTTTAGTCAACTCGGCGCAAACCCAATAGCAATATGACTGAGTTGCTATTTTCATTTTTGATCTCAGGTTATGAAATGATTGAGTTTTTTTTTTTTGTAGAATGCATCGAGATATTATGAGATCTACTGTTCGAAATTGAGTTCATTATTTAAACAAATGTGCACCTTTAGGGATCGTATTTGGGAATGTGATTAGTCAGTAGCTTTTTCAAATAAAATGATTGTATGTAGAAGATTTGTTTTCTTTCTTATTTTTCTTTGCTGTGTTGCAGTTCTGTTTTTTGAAATGCAGATTTAGTTGTAGTGAGGTTGGGAGATTATAAGACAATAATGAGAATTTTTTGAAAACAGCTTCGATTGCTGAGAAGGACAATGGTGAATGATGATACTGCTGTGGATAATTAGATGACACTTTCTCCACTTCAGTGTTTCTGATTCCAGCTTCTTTATTAAGCTTCACTTTTTTCTCTTCCGGTGCAGTCCACAAGAGTGTCTGGTGGAGTACCAACTGAAATGCAGCTTGGTCTACTGTCTCCTCTATATTTGAGGAAGCTCTTTGAACTCATGGGAACTACTTACATTAAGCTGGGCCAGGTAACTCGTGTTGATTAAATAAATGTATAGCTAGAAACATGTGAAAACAAATCTTCTACATACAATCATTTTATTTGAAAAAGCTACTGACTAATCACATTCCCAAATACGATCCCTAAAGGTGCACATTTGTTTAAATAATGAACTCAATTTCGAACAGTAGATCTCATAATATCTCGATGCATTCTACAAAAAAAAAAAACTCAATCATTTCATAACCTGAGATCAAAAATGAAAATAGCAACTCAGTCATATTGCTATTGGGTTTGCGCCGAGTTGACTAAAGCCTTCGACTTTCTTCCTATGATCATCTTCTTAGAACTTCCTCTCGTAACTGGAAGCTGTAAAAGCAGAGAGCAATTGCATTTCCCAATATTTGTATATAGGCCGCAAATAGAACATAAAGAAAATAGATTCACTGAAGAATAATAGACCTGATACTGGTGAAGAAGTGGTAACCGCGCGCAACGGAAAGCTGAGATGGCGATTGCTAGTCGCACACTGAGGCAAAGAAGGCTAGAAACTCCAATCAAGCAGTGGACGGAGATGACAGATGCTTTGACACGAACAGCAGCTTCACCAGAAATCAGTCATCAATATTCGTCTCACATAACTCTCCGCTCTAACAAATCAGAGGTTGAATGATGATACTTTTTAATGAGAATTTTTAATGAAATAATGAGAATTTTTTGAAAACAGCTTCGATTGCTGAGAAGGACAATGGTGAATGATGATACTGCTGTGGATAATTAGATGACACTTTCTCCACTTCAGTGTTTCTGATTCCAGCTTCTTTATTAAGCTTCACTTTTTTCTCTTCCGGTGCAGTCCACAAGAGTGTCTGGTGGAGTACCAACTGAAATGCAGCTTGGTCTACTGTCTCCTCTATATTTGAGGAAGCTCTTTGAACTCATGGGAACTACTTACATTAAGCTGGGCCAGGTAACTCGTGTTGATTAAATAAATGTATAGCTAGAAACATGTGAAATGCATGTCTAACGTAAGCGTAGTTATTATATTGCTATTTGTCATTAATTTTCCATTGACACCTTCATTTCAATACTTTTTTGAATTCATAGTTTATAGCATCTGCGCCAACTTTTTCCCAACCAGAATATGTCAGGAGATTTTCAGAACCCTTCAACAAAGCTCCTCCAGTTCCGTTTGAAGAAGTTCATAAAATTTTGCAAGAGGAACTTGGTAGCGTATACAAATATGTTGACCCTACACAACTTGCATCAGCCTCAATAACACAAGTATGTTTTTCTGCTTCTTTTTTTTAATCTGAATCCATTGTGTCTATGTACTCTTCTCTACTTAAAAGAATCATCATGACCAGGTCCATGAACCATGGCGCAAGGCTTAGAGGCTAACAAGTGGATGTCGTGAGAAGATTTGAACTTTATCAACGATGTTGCCCGTATACTGGTATGATCTCAAGTAGCTGTTGAGAATCACGTCTCTTCTGTCTTAATATAGAGTTAATACTAAGTTATTCTCTAAACATATATCCTTACTCTTGCTTAGAAATTCTGGAAGTGTTTTCGTTACAACCATATGATCAGAGTTTTGATGTTTTGTTATCTTTTTTTTTTGTTGGTCTCTATCATATCTAACGACAGCTCTTTTTTCTTTTGTTGGTATTTTTTCTGCCTGATTTCAGCTCTATACGCTCATAAATGGCTTGAGTTCAAGCTTCTAGACACTGTTACAGTAGACACTGTTACAGTTTGCACGCCACCAAGTTGTTAAGATATCTTCTCCTTCTTTGTGTGATTTTCAACTTTTTCTAAAACTAATATGCATCCCTATAATGCACATGAGGTATGTCTTATAAAAATATCATTGGTCTTAGTCCAAGTGATTTAGTTTGTTTAGATGTCTAAGCTTATATACGTATCTTCTTAATGGCATTGGTCCATTAATATAGTTAAGTTCTGTGTTTTTTTATGTCTGGAATTGTTTCTTACTAAATGGATTGGGGTGCAGTTATTGACGGGCACTATTCTTGGGTTTCTCATCAAACTACTAACATGTCTGATCGACTCATCAATTTCCACTAATCAGGTATGTTCTTAATTCTATTTTCTCCAGAAAAATGAGACCACTCAAAATTTTCTCTTGAGTTGTCTTGATCTTGATTCTTTTATTTTCCAGGAAACATCATGGTTTTGTATGCCATGACTCAAACCGAGACTGTCAGACGAAAAAGGTTTAAATAAAGACCTTCTGTCTCTGGCTTCTGTTGTGTGTAGGAGTAAAAGCACCTCATTAAACAAACTATTTACTATCACTGGAGCAGCAAGAAGAGAAAGAAGAAGAGTTTTTAAGGATTAAAGATGTTAGAGCTGGTGAAGAGGACGCTGCAACCAGTGACAAGATCAACGAACAGAGAAGCAGATTAACAAACCTGATATAGAGTTCCTGAACAGCAAGATGATCTTTGCAAACTTTCGGTGTATTGTGTGCTTTGGCTTCCGCTTTGAGTAAAATATGTATATGTTTCACAACATTGAGTATTCAAAAATATTGTATCAAAGATATTGTATCTGATACCTATTTAAAATTCCGTTTATTTTTTTGATATATGTAGAGAGCTCAAAGAAATCTTAGGGCTGGTCAAGAAAGAGGTACAGTGTCCACAATAAGATATGATCATCTCGATAAATAGTTTGCTTGATTTTCAAATTATATCTTAGAAAACTGCAACCGGGTTTTTTAAAGAGTTATTCTTGGGTCAACCCCCTAGGGTGAACCTTTAGGTTCACCAACCAATAGGATTTCATTATTTCAAATTCGATATCTTTTAGAAAAGGAAACAAAATATTGTCAAGATAATATTATGTTTTTAAAATAAAAAGATTAAAAAAATTAGAAAAATAATAGTTAGAGAAAAACAAATTTAAAAAAAATATATTTTTATCGTTGTCAGCAAAACACTATACCCTAAATCCTAATTCCTAAACCCTAAATTATAAACCCTATAAACCCTTGGGCAAACTCCAAACCCTTGGATAATTCATACTCTAAATCAAAAACACTACCCTAAACCCTAAATCATAAACCCTATAAACCCTTGGGCAAACTCCAAACCCTTGGATAATTCATACTCTAAATCAAAAACACTAAATCTTAAAACCCTAAACCCTTGAGTGTTTAGTGTTTTTGATTTGAAGTTTAGGATTTATCCAAGGGTTTAAGGTTTACCCAAGGGTTTAGGATTTAGGGTTTAGGGATTAGAGATTGGGATTTAGGGTTTAGTATTTTGCTGAGAATGTTAAAAATATATATTTTTTAATTACTGCTTTTTAATTTATTTATTTTAACCTTTTTATTTTAAAAATATAATATAACTATAGCTTGAGAAAATATTTTGTTTCTTTTTTTAAAAGATTTCGAATATAAAATAAAACAATCCTATTAGTTGGTGAACCTAGAGGTTCACCCTAGGGAGTGAACCCAAGAATAAGTCTTTTTTAAATATTGACTTACAACTACACTTATGTTTCACAACCAGCTAAACATAACACAAACTTACACTGCATGTTTTCAAAAATTAGCATCGATTCTATAAGAAACTCATACAGACAATGCAACAAATGGGCCCACGTGAATTTAGTGAAAGGAAGAAAACTAAAATTACCTCACCAACACAATTAGCCCCCAATGGCCACTACTACTAGGGCTGGGCAAATAAACCAAACCCGAAAACCCGAACCGAATTCGATCCGATAAAAATGAATCCGAACCGATCCGAATCCGACGTAAATACCGAATGGGTCTTGTTTTGTGGTATTTCGGGTTATGGGTATTATCCAAACCGAACCCGAATCTAAATGGATATCCGATAGAACCCGAAACATTCAAAACTTCGAAAAGATTTTGTACCAAACATGATTTCACTTCCTAATATGTATCCAAAATACACTAAGAAATATTGAGCATCTAAAATACTTATCTATTACATGAAGGTTGGTGGTTCTATTACATGAAGGTTGATGGTTAAAGATGGCCGTTGAATCTTGAAGTATTTAGATTTTGATTTTGTTTTCGTTAAACAATGTTTTTCATTTCATAAGAACTTGGTTTTCGTTTTATGCTTTTATTTATTTGGTTTTTTTTTATCAGTAAATATGTTTACTTTTCGTTTGATTTTGAATGATCACGGTTGATGTTCCTTATTTCTGAATCGATTTTACTTAAGTTTTGGTTACAAAATCTACAAATCAGGTATTTTAAAACTGAAGAACCAATTTTACTCATGTTTTGGTTATAAAATAGGTAAAAATCAGGTACTTTTAAACCGAAAAACCGATTGGGACCCGAACCCGAAAGTATATTGGGTTGTACCGGTTCTTTGAAGATTCATTAACCCCGACCCGAACTCGATAGAACCCAAACCGGTCCCGAACCGAACTTTCATATAATCCGAATGGGGCTGATTTTGATGAATCCGAAAAACCAAAACCCGATTGGATAAAACCGAAACCCGATTGGGATCCCGAATGCCCAGGCCTAACTACTACCAAGCTAACATGCATAGCCTAATTTCATAATAATAATCTCATTTCTTTCGTCTCACCTCCTTCACAGATTCAAGCTTACTAGCATACAAAGCACTTTCTATGCTACACCCAATAAATCTACAACCCACACATAATACAAATATTAAAACCATACAACCAACCCTGAAGATATATAAACCCAATACATGTTTTACGTTCACTAATACAAACACATAGAAACCACATATTATGTAGGAGTTAAATGGATCAAAAAAACAATTTTGAACTTATTAGAGAGTAAAACATACGAACCACCATCGAATGAATCAAAAAACAATTTTACACTCATTAGAACATAAAATATACCACGCGCCGGAATACCACTAGTATGTTAATATATACAAAGTAATATAAAACTCTAAAAAACACAAAGCATTAAACCATCAACTCTTCTTATTCATTGCATCATTGTTTGTCTTCAGAAAGCTTTTGCTTTGTGTTTGGCTATGTATGGAGAAAAAGGAGAAAACGTGCTTGAAGTTCTGTTTTGACAACATATATGTACATTGACACTTGCATGAAAAACAACAAAACAAAACACAAAAAAAAAACTAAGAAACATAAAAGGAAAAGAAGAGGCTTACACGAGCCATGAGGATGATCCCTCTTATATAATCCAAACATCCCAAAAGTCCTTCCCCAGTTATACACAATCTTATTGACTACTACTTCTCTGTTTGTTACATCGTCGTATCTCTTACACACACACACACAGGTTTCTACAAAGAAAAAGAATTAAGACCTTACAGAAAGCCTACCTTGAAAACAGAAGTTCCCCATAAACCCTCTTTCTCCATAAGAAGCTCTCCCCCCCCCCCAAAAAAAACGAGACACCTTTTGAGCCTTTACTTTTGCTGTCACAACTGACAAGACG
Source organism: Brassica napus (assembly GCF_020379485.1). Taxonomy (NCBI): domain Eukaryota; kingdom Viridiplantae; phylum Streptophyta; class Magnoliopsida; order Brassicales; family Brassicaceae; genus Brassica; species Brassica napus. The sequence continues at coordinate 7,784,435 of NC_063434.1, read as the reverse complement.
TGGTTTCATGTTTAAGCCTACCTCGGAATAAAACACAGACACTGGACAAGACAAAGCTGATAAGAATGAAACTGAGACTGTAGTGAAATTAGTTGGAATAGTTCTCTGTTTTGGAGATTGTTGTGTCAACTTCCGTTAACAGTATCCTGAGTTGGTTCCCGGGCGTCATTTTCTTCACTTCTTCTTTTGACCATATAAATATTCTCTTCACCATGTTGCAGAACTCACTGCATCCACACAAAAATAAAGCCATTTTGATTTCCTCATCGACATAACTGAGAAGCCATTTTCAATTGAATAAGAAGGAGAATGTCACTTACGGCCATGGGTCATCACCGACAAGCATCATATCTCCCTCATCGTCCGTGAACACTATTTCCCATTGATTCCGACTCTTCAGTTCGCCTTCTATCTCAAACAGCTTCTCAAGGTCGTCTATAAGCTCAACGTACCCATTTATTAGTGTTAAATCCACAGCCCTCCCCACTGGTACCCCTTGCATCTGCACCTGTGTTCATATAAATTTATAAATTTAAGTATAATGAGAACGTCTATGCTTATATGTTGCATCACTAATGTTCATGAGATACCTTGGTACGGCTTCTTGACGAATTGATTTGCTTGCTTTGAACCTCTTTCGGTGATGCCTGCGCAGGTTCCTGCTTTTTCTCTTCTGATAGTTTTGAAATCTCGGACTTTGGGTCTGTGTTGCTGTCCATGTTCGGTTTGGTTATGTTAATTGGTCGCATGGGTGCAGTTTTCTCCTCGTGAGCCGGTAGAGAGGAACTCATCAGATCAATCCCAAATAATCTACAACTAGCAGTAGTAGTAGTCTCAGGTTTCTTCTGTTCCACTGGGAAAACCATTTGGCCGTTCAGTGTTGAGTAAGGGCTAACTGGCCAATCAGAACTCTGAGGAGGATTCCTTTGTGAGGTGATGCATGATTGTGCAAACTCATGGGATTGTGTTAATGCGGAACTCCAAAAGTTTGAAGATGGTACGCCTACATCTAAAGAGATGAAGTGTGAGTGAGATATGAAGCTAGGAAAGGTTGATAGCTACATGCCTACATTAGATTGTGCCTTACCAAGTGCAGATACTTCATTAACATGACGGGCTCTTTTGTTAACTGATTGGGGAACATTTTCTGAAGCTGCAAATGGCTCCATCTCCCATGGTGATACCTTATCCGGTCTTGTAAACGATGCAGGCTCATCCCAATTAACCTACACAAAAATGTAGCAAGACTGATTGAGTTTTTACACTTCAACAATGTTTAAGAAATTGCTAAGGGTAGTTGTTATGCATGTTATATTTTTTATTTTTTTAAATCGTTCTGCAAAAATCATTTCGACTAAGAGGGCGCCTCGCCTAAACCGATTTTTAGACCACTATATTTCAGTAAACATTCTAACAAGTATTTATAAAAGGAGGAAGTAATTTTACTTGCAAGGATCGCCATTTTGAGTCTTTCCAGTGAGGGGAGCAGTCTTGAACACCAACAACCGTGCCAGAAAATCTTCTTTCAGGGGAATCATCTCCTTCAAACCTCATCTTAAACCTCATCCCTACAGAGAACTTACTGTTCATGGCTTCCAGATATTTGTTCAAGCTAATGATGAATTGGCTTGTCCTGTTTAAACCGAGACTGAATCAATAAGCAGAAGTGTGGAAGAAACTCCTCCCAATATGTTACAACCGTAGAGTAGTGTGACTTTATACCTTGGTTTATAGTATACGGTGAACATACTCCGGGTTTGAGTAGCATGGCATGCAGTAGCAAGAACCCCCAGATGCATGCTATGGCTTGATATGACTGATGAAGGCATACTACTCTGTTGACGATTAGCACGTCTGACTCCAACACGCAACTCTCCGTTCTCTCCTCTGGATAGTTTTGAAAAAAATTAAAATCCAAATCTACATCTGTAAAACCAAAAGAAGAGAGCAGTGTGAAAGTATGTACCTGAGGAAGACAAAGGTGTCCCCGGCAACCAATTTCTTTGAGGTGACAAAGGTGCTCCAGCCTGTGGTCAAAAGATGCCTCCGTGGTTGTCCTGTTTTGATAAAACAAGATCAGCAACTGTGACATGGAGCCTCTCTTGTTGTCATAGTAATGGATTGATTCATCACCTCTAAAAATATGTTTGAACTTCCACTTATAACCGTGCACATCTTCGGCTACTAACTCCTGGGTAGGGGTTTGCTGGGTCATATCCTAAAGGATGACAAACTCATATTGTAAGTCCATTGTGAAGCCATTTGGTAGTAAGCTAATGCACAAATGGTGGTCCTAGTTACCAGGGGAGGGAGGCATTCAGTAGCATGCTTCCTTAGAACAGAGAAACCACCATGGGTGCTTGTATCAGACGCAGTTAAAACCTTGGTGAAAGAGTGAAACTTTGGCTTTTGCAACTCTGGAGGAGAAGGATCAGGACTCATAGGCTCATCAACCTGATGCAGTTTATAAACAAAAACTTTTAGAGACTAGCACTCAATGGATTTGAGAGGGTTGAAAGAAATAAAAGATGAAATGGTCACTCACAGTTCCTTCAGGCATCAACATGATCTGAGCATATACCTCATCCGTATCTTTCTCAGCCTAACAACAACAACAACAAATGATCAAAAAGAAAAAAATATAAAACTTTCATTATAGTCAAAACAAGATCAGCTAGTAAGGTTCATCTATAAAGACATATGGATCATCATCAGGTCAGTTCCCTCTATCTTAACAACTATAGCTAGACAAACTCAGAAAGGACCAAACATACATTAGTCCAAACTATATATATAAAAAAAATAAAGAAGTACAAACCTGGAGACGAACGTTCATAACTCTGCAAAGGATCTTAGGAGGAAGATCGAAAAGTGGCTTCATCGTATTCAAGTCTTGTTGCGTTGACGCTTCCAGCTGAAGAAACAAAACAAAAAAAAAAAATCAAAAACCTCCACCAAAAATAGAAATAAATTAAAACCTCAGCCAAAAATAGAAATAACATCAATATATAAAAGCTTACTTGTTCCATGTGACCTTGAGGGAAGTAATAGACTCTTTCCTCAGCTTGAGGAACATCCACCAGAGGCCCCGCGCTTAGCTTCCACAGCTCTTCATACATATGCTCACCTATTTACCGCCACAAAATTAATGTCGCCGCCGTAGTAAAAAAAAAAAAACTCGGTCCATGTCTCAGTTCCACCTACAAAACTAACTTAACACACTGACAATTAACATACCTATCGTCATCAGTCAAGCTTGAATAAATCTTCTTCTATGAATCACCACACACAACACTCTTCCTTTCTCAACGATCAACGAAGAAGATTTGAAGTCAGTCCAAATAAGAGAGAGTGTGGGAAGCTTTAAATGCGAATTTAATTTTCGATCTTTTAGATTCCGTGCTCTCTCTCTCTCTCTCTCTAAATCGTAACCGCAGCGAAAATCACCAATCCCTGCTCTCTGTAACTGTAATCGTTAAAACGAGAAGCCGTTACAAAGAAAAAGGAAGTAAGAAGAAGAAAACACAATGGAGAGAAGAATCTTTCAGTCGCTGAAAAACCCCGTTGAGGAAGCGCGTTTTCTGTTACGCCTCACACCTTCCTTCCTGCTTTTATCTCCGTTTCTCTCTCTCTCTTACCTATAAAACTATTATTTTTCTTTTACTTATTTTAGTACTAATGTTTAAAATACCTTTTTTTTAGAGTAAGCACATATAATTAGTGTGTATCACCCAGCTGTAAATTTGTGTATAAGATAGTACATTTTTTTTTACAAATTTGTTTAGTTAGTTACACAAAGGTTTGATATGATTCAAATCTATATTATCAACATTATAGTGTTTTTTATTCATTTTACCAGATAGATAAAATAACGATCAAGTATTAATTCTTGGTAAATATTTGGTGTCAAAAGCTTTTTATGCATCTTTTCAAAAAAAAAAAAGCTTTTTATGCACATAAAAAAAAGTCTAGTGTCAATATTTCATATTTTTTGCTCCTCACTTTAGTGTTTAATGAAAAGGTAACATGTCAACGGCTTATTTTTTAAAAAATGGTTTATATTAAATAATTTGATTTTTAACCAATATCGATAGTTATTTTTTTCATAAATCTTGATAAACACACTTCAAAAAGAAATTCTACTTAACTGAGTATTTTAGTAAGTCATTAAAGCTGACTTTATAGGTACTCTTTTAATTAGTACATACCTTTTTTACTTTCCTGAACCGAACGTACTAAACAACTTGCGTTCGTGGATGAAGAATATTAATTACTGGATAAGTCATCAATGTGTTGCCTTTTAAATAGCCTGGTACGGATCGTTAAGGCCCGTGCCGTTACGGTATCGATCAGGAGAGGTTTAACAGCAGTCGTTATCGTTAAGACTCCGTCACATTTCGCCGTCTGCTCTAACGCTAGGCAACAACCAGCTAGAGTTGGAAAAACATTGACCTCGTACTTGGGATAAATTACTTTGTGTGCCCCTAAGGCGGGACCAACAACATAAGCATGTGGAAAGTGCTTGGATCTCTGATTTTTCATTTTTTTTTCTCGGTTTGTTAATTATTACCTAATTAGTTAATTACCCGCCACTAGTACACGCGTCAGATGCTGGATATTTTAATACATTTCTTCAACCTTTTAAAACTTTTCTCCCAGTCCATAATTTACCAAATAAAATCCTAGAAATTTGTTTTTAACTATTAAAAATCCTACGATTCATTTTATTTTATAATCAATTTTCTGTTGTGGGGTAAGTTGTATTTAAACTTTAAACCATATCTACATCTTCCCATATGGGAGTTCCATCATAAACATAAAGGTAGACTCTAGGTTAAAGTCCTAAAACACTAAATTTTATATACACTTTTGAAGACATCATTTCTATAAAAAATAATAATATAATGGTATATGCAATTTATTGGTCTTTGGATTAAATATTCAAAAACCACATTAGTGATTTTGTAATTCAATTCATATTTATATAAAGTAACATTAATTAGAGGATAAACTACCATCTAACTCCACTTTCTAATAAGTAATTATCGATCATGGATATAGAGTAATACTTTGTTTGGATGAAATGTCTATTCTACTATTTTATATTGTAAACTCGCAAACTCTTAAATCATATAGTAGAATTTATGAATTTGATTTTTGCTGGGAGGAATCTGTTTTTCTAAAAAATCTAATTTAACATTGGTCTAAACCTCGTTTTAGCGATTTATACGGCCTTCAGATTTAGAACTTCCTTACCATTCAAAAACTAAAAAAAAAATACAATATTGGCAGATAGCTTTATTTCCGAAACATTTACACTATGGCTTCGAATGGTGATCATCGTCCCGTCCCGCCCTGCAATTAACAGTAACAAAAATCTTAACATAAACTATATATCTATACATTTTTATAACTGTTAGAATCGCACCGCAGTTGAACCGCTTGTCCCGCACCGCTCAAACCGCAGTCACCATTCGAAGCCTATATCTGGTATTGTATTGCATGGACTTTCGTATAATATAAGTAAGTCATCTTTAGACGATCAAATAAATTTTATTATTTTCCAACAAAAACGAATATTTGCTGTAGTCCTTCATCCATTTGGTTGTGAATAATGCCAAACTATATAAAATAAGTGACAAATCAGAAAGATGAAAAGTCTATACTCCATAGTCCATCTTTTAATTCACCAATAAGTTCATTACCTTAACATTTTAGTTATGTTTTTATTATGATTTAAAAAGTATTAAATATGGCAGAAAACGTCACTTATGACGTATTTTGACAACTTATGTTCCCTTTAAGGATATAAATAAGCAAGATGCCTTCAAACCCACTACCACCATCTCCGGATTTTAATTTTCGTATTTAAGACTATCTTATTCTATATTTTTAATAATAACTTGGTATCTTGTCCCAGTATATTCTCAGAGCTGATTCAAACAATCTCATTATTAGTAAGCAAATATAACAATTTAATAATTTACTAGATTTTGACCCGCGCAGGCGCGCGGGTGTATATTTTGAAAAATATGTTGATATTTGTTTTTCATGTAATTATTAGGATTTGGAAAAATGAATCCGAGGAACATAACCGATACCGATCCAAAGATATAGTACCAAACCCAAACATAAATTGATTAAATATTCTAATTATTCAAAATTTTGTTATTTAGAGAACCGAATCTGATCCGAAGCGAAGTATTTGGGTATCCGAATTTATCTAAAAATAGATTTATATACTTATATATATTAATTATTTTTAGATTTAACGTATATAAAACATCAAAAATGATACTTTTAAATTGGTTTAAATACTTGAAAATATACATAGATAGTCAAAAGTAAATATCTGAAATAGTTAAAGTATACTCAAATCACCAAAAATACTTAAAATAATTATTGATTTCGTATCCAAAATTTTAAATCAAGCCAATTGATATGTTAAGCTTAAGTATTATGACATATGTTATTCAAATTTATACGTAATATATTATTTTATTTATACATTTTGAGAAATTTAAAATATATAATGATTTAAGACTTTAAAAATAATTTAAATTAGTTATCCAAACCCAAACCAAACCCGCAAAGATCCAAATCGAACTCAAACCAAAATTTAAAAACATTCTAATAAGGCTGAAATCTTTGACCCCGAAAACCCAAAATACAAACCGATCAGAACTAAACCCGTATGGGTATCCAAAAGCCCATCCCTAGTCATTATTATATATCGTATTTTATCATCATATAATTAATCGTATTTTATATGTACCATCATATAAGTAATCATATAATTAATAGTATTTTATACATACCATCATATAAATAATTACATATATTATATTTTTAAAACTTAATATGAAATATGAAAACCATAATTTGAGTTGGTATTTCAAATTGGGCTTTGTATTATATTTTTCTTATATATATTGACAATATTTTTTTATAATGGTTATTGAAAAATAGTTTAGTAAAAATCCATTTTTGAATATATGTATATTTTTGAATCAATTTTTGATATAAATCAAATTTGAATTATTATTTTGATTTGAAATATGTATATAAAGTTTAAATTTTGTTTTATGGTTAGTTTAGAAAAAAAAAATTTAGGGAATTAGATTGACCCATTTTGGTATATTTTAAAAGTGGTCTAGATAACTTTCAATTTTTTAAAAAAACATAAGCCCATTACTTTTTTTCTTAATACTACTATCCTTGTTTTCAAACAAAAATATTTTTTTTTAAAAGACTGCAATCCATGTTTCCTAACACTCCAAATTTTTAAAAGTCCTATTCAAGTCTCCAAACACTCCAATTTTGTACTTGAGTTTTAATAAGATAGATTCCATGTCGATTTAAAGTCATTTCCATTTCATATAACTTCCAAAAGTTTGGTCTCAAATGAGCTTAATTCATCCACCGAGTAGGTCAAAATTATTTTTTTGGTGTAAGTTTTAGGCCAAATTTGTTAGTATTACAGATTTATAAGATGAATTTGACAATTCGTCCATTTTATATCTACTTCGGTTTTTAACCCTATAGTCAATCGATAAGGTTACTGATAGTACGTATGTTGAACAAAAAATGAGTTACTGTTAATATGAGGCATGCTACTAGCTTGGCCATTTTCATTGGTCATATCTTTTGTGTAGATTATAAGAAACATCGTCTTTATATTTAAATGTATTACTAATTTCGGGGAAAATGAGAAGTACATATCATTGTCGTGTATTTTTTTTTATTTGTCTTCAATATCATCCAGTGGCGGAGCCAGGAAAAATATGGACGTGGGTCATAAAAGTTTCTTAAATGCAAAAATGCATAAATGTTATCGAAAAAATATTACAATGCACTAAAACTTAAAGATGTACTCTACGCTCACTCATATCTTGGAATCTCTTTATCACTGTCTCATTTGTCACTGTCTCAAGCACTTGTTTCTCAATAAAACAAACTAGACAATCACTTAAAAATTCATCACCGATACTGTTACGTGAAGTAGTCTTCACGATATTCATTGCAGAGAAGCACCTTTCTACACTTGCAGTCGCAACGGGAAGAATCAAACATAGCTTCAAAAGACGATAAACCAAAGGATGAGAAAGATGTTTCCTTGTATCCACCAATACACGAGCAAGATCACCAAGGCTTTCTAGATTGGTAAACCGTTCATCTTTTTGCACATTGTCAAGGTAGATGTCAAGTTGCTGTTCAAGAGATCTTCGTTCCATAGAACTAAAATCATCTTGATAAAGCTCAGCCAATCTCATCAACATTGACTTGTCAAACTGACGAAAAGAATCTATTGGACTTAAGGATGCCATGTAAACAAGTAGTTCAGAATTTACCTCGTCAAAACGATCATTAAACTCTTGAAGTTGCATATCTAAGACCGTGTAAAAACAATCCACCTTATAATGATGCAGGTTGGTGATGCCTGTTTTTTTCCTTGGCCTGCTTGAATCAACAAACTCTTTCTCCATATCAAGAACTTCAGTTTTATTATTCTCACTAAAAGAATAAACTGTAGCCACAAAATTCTCCCATCCTTCGTCCCTAAGCTTCTGTAACTGTCGTTTTGTAGATCCAACCAACGAGACAGCATTCAAGATCTCTTGGTCACTTTTCTGTAGAGCCTTTGACAAATTATTAGTGAGTCCCAGGATAACAAGCATCAATTGTAGATAAAACACACAATCAAATGTGTAAAAATATTTGAGGAGACCAAATGCTTGTTGTCTTTTGCTGCCGTCCATGCCTTCAGTCTGGATATGTTCAAGAACTTCAATAATACAGGGAAACATCTCACCAAGACGCAACAAAGTCTTGTAATGTGATCCCCAACGAGTATTTCCAGGTCTTTTAAGAGAAAGGTCTTGATTCAGCCCAGTTCATGTCTTAATAGTACCCTTACTGATCCCCTCTTCTATTCTCTTGCGATTACTTTCAGTGAGTATAAGCTTTCTCTTGCAAGAAGCTCCAACGGCATTCAATAGAACATGAACCATATCAAAAAATTCTCCAACTTCAACATGTTTTTTTGCAACCGCCACGACAACCAACTGAAGCTGATGAGCAAAGCAGTGAACATAATATGCAGATCTACTTTCTTTCAAAATCAGTGATCTTAAACCATTGAATTCTCCTTTCATATTGCTTGCTCCATCATAACCTTGCCCTCTTACTTTTTTCAAACTTAACCCATGTTTCGCAAATAAAGCATCAATGGCATACTTGAGAGTCAAGGAAGATGTGTCTTTAACATGACTAATGCCAATGAATCTTTCTTTTACCAGCCCAAATTTATCAACGAAACGAAAAACCACAGCCATTTGCTCTTTATCAGAGACATCAGCAGATTCATCTACCAGCAAGCCAAAGACATCATTATTAATTTCCTGGATAACAGACTTGGTTACTTCTTCTGCAAAGCAATGTGCAATGTCTTTTTGAATAGGAGGAGATGTCATCTGATTATTTTTAGGAGCATTGTGCAACACAACTTTTTTCACAGCCTCGTTTTGTCTGGCTGTATACTTCAAAAGCTCTAAGAAATTGCCTTTATTTGTTGACTCTTCTTTCTCATCATGCGCACGAAAAGATAAACCTTGATGTAATAAGTGTCTACAAACATCAATTGAAGCGCCCAAGCGGATTCGATAATCACTTTTCACAATATCAGTTTGCTTATGTAAAGCATGTTTGATAGACTGACCTTGTCTCATCAAATCTTCACATTTATTTTTAGCATCATTGTGAAAACTAGAATGATCTCCCACATGCTTACTGAAACTATCAACCTTATTCCAGCTAGAAAAACCCGTTGATACAAAAGTATCGCTCCCACCTTGTTTTCCAACTTGAACTCTGAACAAGTAACAAAACAAGCAAAAAGCCTTTTCTTGTTCTACACTATACTCTAACCAATCAGGATATTGGTCAAACCATTGTGGATTAAAACGTCGCCATACACCTCCTATTGATTTTTGTTTAAAAGTATGACCGCGAGGTTGACAAGGTCCTCTAGTCAAATATATGCGGCGTACCTCGTCTATTTGATTATGATCATACTCTTGAATTTTTTTCCGCTTAGCTGGATCAAATGCCAAATCATCCACACTGATCCTCGGTGGTGGAATTTTTCTTATCACAAATCAATCCATTGTTTATGATAATACCTACATAAATAAAATAAAATGAAATACAATTTTTATGAGAATAACAAAATTTATACTACTGATAAGTAAATCAAACTTTTAAAACATCGTAGCCTAATCTAGCCCTCCTCTCCAATAAACCGTTTCATTCACCAGCTTTAAAACAATCCTAGCATAATTTGATATCCGTCTACGTCCCAGTAAAGCTAAGAAGGGTTTAATTCTCCATGTCTCCATAGTTTTTACTTTCTAAATTAAATAAAAAAATCTAGAACATCTCAATGTAACAGTGAATTTAGAATTTAGAGAAGAGAAACTACTCATAAAGTTAAAAGACATAAAATAATTACCTTGACTTTAAAACCAAATTGGATCAGGTTTCAGACTTTCAACCAAGCTTCATGAATTGATTCACGTATCACGACAGAAAAAAAAAAAAAGAAGAATTAGGTTTTTAGTATTAGGATAACGAGATCTCTTAGTGATAATTGGGTTTATTTATTTTAACGGGCTTAGTTTATTTTAATTTTGTAATGGTTTATATACTTTATTGGGCTAGTAATTAATTTGTATAGTTTGCTATTGGGTTAAACAAGTTCAATTAAATTCAAGGGGGTCAATCAAAATAATGCACTAGGGTCAATCTAAAATATTTAACAAGCATTACATTATTTTTCTAAATTTCACATGGGTCATTTGACCACCATGCCAATGCATTGCCTCCGCCACTGATATCATCAACATTACTTGGTGATTAATCAGCAAGAAGTAATTTGAGAAACAAGTCAATGAATCTTCGAAGAAAAAAGGAAAAATTCCATACATTTTGATGGCATATTCCCTGCTTTCATCTCTATATATATAACAAAAAAAACAAGTTGCAGAAAACGACTCGTACGTGTTTGCTCACAGAGAGCTGGAAGCATGGAATATGCTCAAATAAAGAGTTTCATCTTAAATTTGAGAATGTTTTTATGAGAATCAGGGAACAACGGAGCAGGATTGTATTCTAAATATAGAAAAGTAGCATGTAGTATCGTTTGAATTTTTGCTACCGTGTGTGATGTGTTCAAGATGCTTGATTAGTGAATCATTTCTTTTGCATGTGGAGGATTAGTGATTACGATTATTATCCACAGGATTCATAACTTTTTTCTAGGCTTATATATTGTTAATAACTTTGCACTCATTACTCAAAGCTCAGTGAAAAAAACATTAGACAAGATAATTTCCTTTGTGACCAATTTTTTTTACCTAACGCATAGCAATGGGACGAAATTTTGAATTTTGTAAATGATGATTTGGAGTTGAATTATTCTCTGGAAAACTTTTGTTATGGTATATATGAGGGATTCAAGAGGTGTTCCTCGATCCTCAGGAGTTCTTTGAGAAGTATAAGCGAGTTGCAAGTTTCTCTGTATATTGGTCTTGTGAACATCTCTTATAACGTGATTCATGATTTTAGTAGTCAAAATCCATCCCAAACAAAACCTATTGCTCTACACTTAATATTATTTTTAATAAACATGAAACAGATTAAATGATCGAATTAGTTCTCCATGTATTGGAAGAACTAGAAAAAAATAATTATTTAAGGTTAGGTCAGAATCTTTAACTATGATACTATAAAAGAATTATAAAAGCGTGATTGTGTGAATGTATAATTTAAAGAATAGATACAACATTTACAAAAACAAGTATATATACAAAGATATTTAACCTAATATATATTAGTAAAGATTGTGATAAATATGGAATATTTTCTTATCCTAATCATAATATAAGGCAAGTTTGAACCTAGTTTACAATTATTACGCACACACAAACTTAGAATCTTGGTATAGTTACAGATTTAACAAATTAATATCATATGTCCTACAAGTGGCTACACAGTAGGCTTCGTACTTACAGTATACGTATAATACGAAAGAGGACGATAGTAGGAAGGATAATTAGGGTTTAAATATCTATAATTAATTTGGCCTTTAAATATAATCCCAAATCAAATTAAAATTCTAGATAGATCATTAAATGTTACAAAAAGGAGAAATATTGCCAATCAAAGTAAGGATTTGTGTGTATGATTCGTCTTCACACTAGTCATTATTGTACCACAATGGTTGGAAATAGAATTTTGTATAAGTAGCTTTATTGCTTGACACCTGTAATTTTACGCAATGGACTGTTGTATTATGTATATGCTCGTGTGTGGTTTAACATGTTATTCAATCAAAGTGTCCCTTAGCCCCATCTTAAGAGTCAAGGACTCAAGGGTCACATTTCGCATCATTAAATGATTAAAATTTTCCTTTAATCTGATATTGAAATTGTAGTTGAACAAGTAATCTTACCGTGAAATGTTTTTTGAATCAAATGTTTCGTAATTAATTCAAGAGGATCCTAAGATGCGTATATAAAACTGGAATAAGTACAAATAATAATTTAGTAAGATTTTATACGTGTAAACAACAAAACTCTACCGGAAGCTAGATTTATAGTCAAATGAAATGCTCCGAGATACGTTAACGACATTGTTTTTCTGCACACGCTAACTGTACATGGAAAATAATTGTGAATGGAGATTTTAAAACATAATTAACACATAAATCTAATGAATAAAATCAAATTGAAGGGAATAAAGGAACTAGCATATGATTGGCTGGACAAAAGTAGAGTTTGCGCAGCCATGTGGAGACCAACTATTTGAATGTTTCATGGCCTAGTATATATCTACACATTTGATTTGCTATTAAATAAAAGAGAAATTGGGCTGTACAACGCCGAAATAACTCGGTACATAGCTAAATATTCTAACTTTTTTATACATACATTTCATTTTACGTAATAAAGTTATTATGCCCCTGAAGATAACCAGTACAAAGCGCTTCTAGCACCCGTCTCCCCTTCAGATATTCAAGTTGTCTTCTTCTCCCCGCCTAAAAAAAAGGCTCACAGGCCTGATGGGTACCCTGCAGAGTTCTTCACTTCTCATTGGAAAACTGTTAGAGGAGATATGATTATGACAGTACAATATCCTAACTCTTATCTCGAAGAAGCAGAATGCTACACTAGTATTGGAGTTTCTGCCCATATCATGCTGTAATGCAACGTACAAAGTCATCTCTAAAATTCTTGCTAAAAGGCTGAAACAAGTGTTGCCATCAGTGATCTCAAACACGCAATCCACGTTCATACCGGGAAGACTCTTAATTGAAAATGTTCTTATGAGAACGGAGTTAATCCAAGGCTACAACTGGAAGAATATCTCCAAGCGATCTATGCTCAAGGTTGATCTAAAAAAGGCACTTGATTCTCTTGATTGGAGCTTCATTGTTCTTATCCTGCGAGCTTTACGGTTCCCAGAGTTCTGATCTCTCAGTGCATCACTACTACTCGCTTCTCAGTGGCAGTTAACGGTGAGCTTGGAGGGTATTTTAGGGGTGCTCGTGGTCTTCGTCAAGGCGATCCGCGATCCCCCTATTTGGTTGTTCTAGCCATGTAAGTTTTGGCACAGCTTCTCAACAAGGACGTTAACAGGCTCATTGGACACCATCCGTTAGCTATTGATTTGGCTGTGATGCATCTTGCTTTCGCCGATGATATAATGGTGTTCTTTGGTGGCGAACACAGTTCTCTTCAACGGATTGCAGAAACACTACACAGCTTCTCCGCTTGGTCAGGTCTCTCGATGAATCGTCAAAAGACATAATTCTTTGTAGCGGGAATGAACCTGGTAAAAGCCTCAGATTTATCAAGCCTTGGCTTCTCTCTTGGCTCGCTTCCTGTCGACACCTAGGTCTTTCATTAATGCACCGAAAGCTCCAGATATGTGACTACAAAACTTTAATGGACCAGCTCAAGAGGCGCTTTTCATCTTGGTCATCCAGAGCCCTCTCGTATGTAGGACGAAGGCAACTTCTCACTACTATCATCTCTGGAACACTGAATTTCTGGTTCTCTAGCTTCATCTTGCCAAAAGGTTGCATCAAGGCAGTTGAATCCCTTTGCTCGAGGTTCTAAGTGAGAAATGGTAATTCAGCCAGCTTTTGGTATGATCATTGGCTGCCATTAGGTCCTTTAATTAGGTACTTTGGCTATAATGGACCTCGGCATCTCGGTATACCGCTGAATGCAAAAATCAGAGAGAGAGAGCTGTCCAAGCGAAGGCTGGCTTATCCGTCCTGCCAGATCACCTAAAGCAGAGCATAGCCATATCAACATTTGAACAATGGTATATTGTGTTTAGATTGCGACTACTATTTTACATTGTATGTTTTGTATGCCTCCTGTAGAATAAAAATACATCTGTTTGGCAATATTCCAAGATTTGAGTTTAGTTTATGGAAAATTTGAGGTAATATTGGATTAGGATTTATATTTTCGTGTAAGGTATAATGATTAGTGGATATGTTTTAGTTTATGGAAGATTGAGATTAAAATTGGATTAGGAGTCATATATATAGGTGTTGGACATTATTTCGTGATCTATACTACTTTGCTATATAGAATAGCAATGCATGTAACTTCGATTTTCTGTTATATAAATTGTGTAACGCGTACAACTACTATCCATTCATGCCGCAACACTCTTCCATCATATGTGTTAATTACAGCTGGCCTACACGCCGTGTATAGTTATGTGCCACAAAAAATCACTACATTGCTTACTTTAGGAATTGCAACTAACAACTTGTTACGTGAAGGGGTAGAACCAAGTGGTATGTGACCAAAAGTGTATTTGAATTATGTCAAAATCAGTATCACTCACCTAATTTGTTACTCAAATGTAGTTATTTTGCTAATAAACCCTATATAAAATATGGTACAATAATCGCTTAATTTAAGATCAGTTGCATAACAACCATGATCAGATGTATAACATATACATAATATAACATATTACATAAATTTATTATATAAAATATTATATTAATTAATCTTTTCATAGAACACAACTACTTTTTACATAGAAAAATTATTTTAAATATTTATTTTTCAAAAATGAAAAGTAGAACAAAGTTTTAACCCTAAAAAAAAAGGTAAGTTTCAATCTTACTACTAGGTTTATAGAAGAAATTCGTAGAATAATAACGAATTCATATAAAAGTAAGAACAACTTCTTTAAGATAAAAGTAACATCATCTAACAATAGATATTCTCTAATTTTTTTTTTTTTGCGTTCACAAAAACTATATCTTGTAATGCATAAATAGTAGCTAAAGTCCGAGAAAAGTTTAAATATGTGCATTTACATTCCTAGCAAAGAAAATGTGTGATCTCCTGAGCCTGAAATATAGAACTTTATAGGGTTTAGAATATATATAGTACAAACTCTATAAATTAATACTCGATAAATTAATAAAAAAAATAAACTATATTTTCTTATTTTATTAAAACAATATTTTAAAATTTGAGAAATATGAAAATGAAACTTTTGTAAATTAATAACTCCATAAAATAATAAGATTTCATAGTTCCAACATTATTAATTTATAGATTTTTTACTGTATATATTATATAAAATGATTTAGATACATCATTCAGAGATTTATGTTCTCAGGATTCAAAGTTTCAATATAGAGGGCTTTGATAAACAAAAATAAACTAGATAGGGTATATATTACTATCTAAACAAGTCAACACTAGCTAATAACCTATTAATAACATTACTTTAACTACCAACTTTTCACTGATTTTGTTCTACAGCCGGTGTAAATCAAGTCATCAAATCAGACCCTTATCATCCAATGTTTTCAAAAACCTTGAAACATATGTAACTTTCCAACATGCCACAAATAGATTAGAAGACAAAAGTTCCTAGCTAGAGAATTTAAGAATATTGTAAATAAAATAGCTTGTTATGATTCTATCTAATTTCTTGTATGATCTATATAATGGTGCATGTAATCTTTTGTATATCATTGATCTAACCATTTTGGAGTTCCCATTAACTCTTTGTTATATTTCCCAGTACTATATAGAGTTATTAAAAAAAATTAGTGGTGATGTAACATAATATCAAAAATAAGAAATTATGAAAGCATATTCAAAGATAAATTAACAACATTTTATAAAAAAAATGTATTGTAAAATGGAATGGGAGGGACCACTCATTGTAAATTGATTATAGCAGTCGAATAAATAAACATATACATTGAAATGTTATTGGTCGTTGCTGTTATTATTATTATATTTAGTAAACTAATAATTAAAATTAATTATTGGACGGACTAGAATACAAAAACTTCCGGAATAAGTGGGATCTTTGTTCCTCACGTTTGCTCAAATGACGTTGACTTATTTGACTTACTCTGTGAGATTCTCCTAGCCGTAGGATATTTGAGTAGTCTTTACAGTTCGTCAGATTCGTAGGTGCAAATCTCCGAGTCCCAGCTTCCTGGATCTGTTGGCTATTACAAAAACGCTATTGTCTAGGTCTTATTTAGTATTTAGGTTTCAAATTTCATTAACAAGAAAACACCTAAAAATCAACACGATTTATAATGATGATTCATCCTCAATATTAGTATGTAAACTTTTGGCTGCTGCAGATTTAACTATAAGCAAAACTTTAAAAATATAGTTTTTCCTTTTTTTTTTGTTTTACAATCAAGTAAAAATAGCCATACAGAATAAAATAAAAATAAAAGCTCTATAATTAATGAATACAAGCATAAGGTATTTGTATATACAATAAATTAAAATTTTCTCATATATTTCATAGTTATTCTATCTAAATGCGCAATTTCTTATATAAAAATAAAGACGTACGGTTTTGGCACCAAATATATGGTGGTTTAAGCTCATTCTACACTGAGTTTATTAATTATGTAACCAAAAGGATCACTTGCAATAGAAAAACAGGGTTTATAGCTCATTGGTGGAGCATTTGACTGCAGATCAAGATGTCACCGATCTAAACTCGGTTAGATTTGAATTTAAATTCTAAATTTTTTTGAAGTAAAAACTAAAAATATAAGCATACATTCTTACGGGTGCATTAATAAAATTTTCATGTTCCATTTAGTGATCCGATACATACGGGGCAGCCGTTGTCGTTTATTCCTTTTGAAAAATGCAACAACGAAGACATAAAGGCATGAATCCTTAAATGCCATTCGAAAATTAATACATATATATATATAGTATACATTAAAGCAAACATAAATCCTTAGATGTTTCTTGTTATAAATTAAAACCTAATCATGATATTAGTACTTATAATACATATTTTATTAATTTGTGTCATACAAAACTCAATTCAAGTTTTAGTTGATTAATTCTTCCGTACAAAATTATGTTGTAGCGAGGTATAGGGATTGTGCTGGTCCTCTTGTTGTTATATATTCTTCTTAAGAATATAAGTTAATTAGTTTTGATGTAGACTGATTAGGTGATTGTGTTGGTTAATTATAGTGTTGTTAATTAGTTTTAGGTGATTAGTTAATATAATGTTTTGTAGAACTGATTAAAGTTTGAATCGTTTGATGTCTGTTAATTTATTTGTTTTTGTAAGTAAAGTGTTATTTTGATCCTTTTTTATACACTGGAAATGTTTTAAACATTGTTAAACGTCTCTCCCCCTGTGAATCCAACCATTCACCGCAAAAAAGTTGTGGAGATTCAGAAATGAAATTCAAGAAGGTTTAAACCTAAATCAGAAAACAAAAGGGGTAAATCCAATCTGATCACCGATTTTTGGGGGGATGATTTTCTATTTTATTATAAATGAAGCTTCCCTAATAATTCCTAATCCTAAGGGCTACAATACTTGAGTAGCAAGGCAGTGTTAAAAAAAAAACCTAAGCCTGACTTCTAAACTAACTAAGAAAGCAAAGTTATAAAAATCATGATGCTGCTGCTAAGTAGTATCATGACCCAACCGCTATCTGGCCATAGCGATCCCATTTTATCCGTAAAAGACAGCCCTAGAAACGCCCAGAGTCGCCTTGAGAGTAACCGAATCGTTGCTAAGAACACCAAAAAGAGACTAATCAACAAAACTCCAAGCTCTTTGCTCTCTAGGTTTGCTTGCTCTCTCTCAATCTTCTCTACATCCAATCTGATTCAAGGAAAAACGTTTTGAGTCACGCAACAGCTTTGTTTCTTTACTTAGTAACACACACAAAAGAGAGTACTGACCTCAACGCATTGTTTCCTCTAGCCAACGATTCTACACGTGAAACTACAAGAGTTTTCCATAGCTCCAAGTCTCTAAGTTCTTTTTCCTGCTCAAATAATATCAAAGACTTAAGAATCAAAGGCCTACAAAAAGAGGAAGTGAACAGAGTTTTACCATTTTCTCTTTCCATTCTGTGATCTCTTTGATCTCAGCTTTGCTTCTCTCCACAAGCATAAGGGTTCTCTTCATCTCCAAGCTAACCTCTGCTTCCTTTTCGTTCATTCCCTTCACAGAGTCCTCAACAACAGATAAATTCATCTCAATCAATTTCACTTTCTGCATCAACAGCTTCAAAACGTTGTGCTTCTCCCTAACTTCATATTTCTTGTCTCCCACGATATTAATCGTCTTCACAACAACATCTTTCTTCTTCTGACCGTCAGTTTCTTTCCCAATCTGATCTGTGGCGTTGCTTTTCACTTCCCCGTCTTGCCTTTCATCAGCGGCTTTCTCTTCATGATTCAGTTCCAGCAGAGCTGGTTTACTAGGAAGAGTCTCTGACCCAACAAACAGATCCTCAACCATCTGCTCAAGAGCATCGATGCCAAAGACCTCCACAACGCTCAACGTACAGTAAAACTCTGACCCGTAGTGACTAATCAAGCTCAGTTTAAGATATCTCAACCATTTAGGTTCCTGGAGACGGAACGTCTGAACCTGCTTAGCATTTGCAGCTACAAACCTCCCGGCATGAGTCCACGTATCCGTTGGATAACTCAGGCTCCCCGACAAGCTAAACTCTTTGAGGTTCGAAGAGTAGTGCTCAAAATTTGCAACTCTCACCGTGTCAACCAGCGTCTCCTCCGCGAGTTCGATCACGACGTACTTCTTTGAGACAGAACACGGGTTTCTTAGATACTTATCATGATCTTTGCCAAGGACATTGCTAGCTCCTTTGGCTTCCTTGTTTTGGTCCACTACTTTTGCTCCCTTCATAGCAGAAGCGTAGTTATAACCAGTTCCATCAGGTTCTAACCTGTAATGGGTTGCATTGGAGAGCTGTGACGGCACACCCGGGCCATTTGCTATGAGACTTTTGTCTTTGACGCGATCAAGGGTCTTGTGCTTTCCTCTTCCTTCTGGTATCACAATTTTGCAGATAAGCAAAGCGTTGTTCGAAAGAACATGCTCATACACATCTTGTAACTGGCCCTTTCTCAGGAGACAATAGTTTTTTTCTTTCCCGGTTGCCTGAGGGAAGACAGAATCTACAGAACTCGTGGAGTTTAAGACCTTGGAGAGTGATCCATCAGCAGTGTAGCTATCTGTGAAAGAAATAGGCTATGTCTTCAGATATTGTAATGAAAACTGATCATAAGTTTCTAAAATCTGACTGTTCAGAGACACCACCACATGGTAACACATCGAGACAAAAGTGTTATGTTGCTCACGGATTAAACATTTCTAAAATTGATTAAAGGCTATTTTGCTTCTACATTTTGGGGGAAACAAGCAACACATTTGGTATTAGGGACGAGATAAGAGTTAGGGAATTAAGGGATAAACATTCACCTCCATGATTATGGCTATAGCCAAGCTTGCAATACACCAGGAAGAGGAAACACCAGAGTAATAGAACCAGAGAGATAGAACGCTCAAAGAAGCTGCCTCTTGTAGATTTCTTATCAGCCTTTTGAGAGAATCTGACAATCCGAAACCCGAAACCGTTGTTTTGCCTTTGAAATTTCTCATTCAGACAAATCGTCGAACAACTTCCGCGCCTCGCCATTTCTTAGCAGAGCAATTTGCTCTGTACCCGTGTCGTGTGTGCACACACAGATGTAGAGATTGTTTGCTGTATGGCTCGTATCTGGAGAAACGGAGAAGAGGGCACGAGGAAGAAGAATGAGAGAGAACATGCATTGGTGTGTGTGGTCTGAAAGAGGAACCTAACATTTGTCCATCGAGAAAACCTATTTCTTCGGAATTTTCAATTTTTTATAATTCCTAAAAATGTAAATTCCTAACAGTCCGAAACTTCAGAGATTGAGTATCAAAAAAGTTACAAACCGGTCTCAAAGAATAGTTGATTTGACATAACCGGAATCATACCGACGCATTGACATCGGTAGAGTGGTTAACGAGAACAAACTCGTCGGATTCACGCCGGAGATGCTCAGGGACAAACGGAAGACTTCCAGGATTCTGCTCTTGTAAGAGAGAATCTAACCGTGTCTCAGGAGGGTAATGGTCAAGTATGAAATCTATTGCTTCTCCACTTATCTCCTTTTGGTTCAGTAGAACCTTCACGGTTTTGAGAAGAGCGGTTTGGTTCTGCTTGAGGAGAGCAACGGTTTTGTTATACATTTGGCTAATGAGTTCTTCGCTTCTCTCTGCAACTTCATCATCCATGTTGAAGTTAATGGGCGGTTCGACGAGGTCATAGTCGTCATAGAGAGATCCTTCGAAGTCTAGGCGTGGTCCCACGAACTGAGCTCTCTTTCTCCATGGTGGTGGTTCGCCGTGTATCACCATTGGGTTCTCCAAGTTCCATCTGATACCCAAAATAGTAAGTCTTAGCTTAGATGAGACTTAAGGGAATGTGAAAATGTGCAAAAACTGGACTCACATGGTTAAGATTTTACGAGCTAGCCATGAAGCGTCTGAGAGATAATCTACTGATGCCTTTGAAGTATCTGATCCGTAGATCACTTCTTCTGCAGCTCTTGCTCCGAGTAACACCTACAACATATTTTTTTTAGTAAGGAAAAAAGAATAGTTTAACAAAAACAAATATAAATACCTGAAGACGATGAAGAAGTTGTGGACGACGACCAAACATGTAGGATTCATCGTCGAGCCGATGAAACACAACTTGAGACAATGTCTGACCACGAGGGATGATTGAGATTCGATCGCACCGCTCAATCTTTGCATCCTCGTACCGCAATAAAAGATGTGAAGTGATTGCAACTCCAACTTCCGTTGTGGCTCTACGACACTGACCTTCATGTCCCAATTCTAAACCGATACGTGTAGGACCAACAGTGAGTCTGTCAACAGCGTCGTCCATGTCCGATTGGAGAATCGAGCTGTGCGTTTTCCTGACTGCGACAAGAGCAGCTTCTTGAACCAACTGTGCCAGTTTTGCTCCCGACCATCCTGTATTTGATATAAAGCATTACTCCGATCAGAATTTCATACAGACCAACAGTATTTCATTCAAACAAACACGTTACAGAACATCTTTGTAACATCAATTTGTAGATATTATACCTGGTAAGTTACTTGCATACGAAGACAAGTCAACAGAGTCCGACATCTTGACTTTGCTGGCGTGAATCTTCAGAATATCCAATCTCCCTTTGGCATTAGGGGGACGGATTCTGATCTGATAACATAAAATCAAAAGGTTTGTCATTGTGGTTCAGTGACTCCTTAACTCGGAACCAGTAAGATCTCAGCATAAAAATCCGAGCTAAAGAGGAATTTGTGCATAGATTGTCTTAATCAACAAACCTTTCGATCAAATCGACCTGGACGTAAAAGAGCAGGATCTAACAAATCTCTGCGATTGGTGGCACCCAAGAAAATCACACCTTTGCCGGTGTCAAAACCATCAAGCTCGATGAGCAGCTGATTCAATGTTGTTTCTCTTTCTTGAGTGGCTGCATTGTACGACTGGTCTGAGTTTTCCTTGAAAATTCCTTGACGTCTAGCGAATACCAACATTTTAACAGATACCAGTTAAACTTTGTCTCGAGTTTGAAAAAATACGTTAGGGGCAGTAACTATATTTTAGATAAAAAGGGGTAAATGTGTATACCGAGTTGCTAAGGCATCGATTTCATCTATGAAAATAACTGACGGCTTGTTTACCTGCACGAGGACATGGATACCATCAAATACTACTGAAGATCTCTGCAAAGAAATGCTTATATATATATATATATCTTTCAAATCACCTTCGCTCTTTTGAACAGATCTCTGATACGAGCTGAACCAACCCCAACAAGAACTTCAACGAATTCGGATCCTGCCATTTGGTAAAACGGCACACCAGCTTCTCCTGCAATGGCTTTCGCAACAAGTGTCTACGAAAGCAAATCATGTTCGGTTAAGCTATATATAACTAGCGGTTGGATTGTAAAAAGCTACTCAACTACAGTAAGAGTTTAATTGACTGACAATTGCATAACAGAGAATAGGAAACCAGTAAATAATAACTTGATAAAAACATTAAACACTCAAAACGTATTTAGAAAAAAATTGGGTTTAAGTTGGGCAGCAGTAATGATTATGATCGTTCTAGCATTAGCGCCAAATTATGAAATTGCCAAACACTCATCATACTCTGCAATCCAACCATCAACCTCAGCAGAAATGGATCTCAAGAGTTACAGCTGCTGGTTGGATTGCGAATATCTCTATAGTATCTCTTAGTATTCTAAAGTATCATGCTTGTAGCTAGAAAAATACCATCCAAAATTTACAATAATAAATATTTTTATATGGGCATTAACATATATGGTTTCACATACCTTTCCACAACCCGGGGGACCCTCCAGAAGAACTCCATGAGGAGGTTTTATTCCCATTTTATCAAACAGGTCCGGATTCTTCAAGTACTTTACAAGCTATCAAGAAAATGTAACAGCCATAATGACAATAAGGGGTTAGTAATCTTTAGTTCCTGGTTTCTCTCGAGCTAACAAGATATTGCAGAAAATAATGCCATGAAACTTTGTACTTATGGTGTATAGCAGTCAGTAGAACCCTAATAGTAATGGTAAGGGATTCATAAGCACTCTAAACCCAAATATGAAAGGAAAATCTAACTTAATGCTAACAAAGGAAGATATCCATACACAGAGAAGAACTGACGCAAGTAAAACAAAGGAACGGAAACTAACCACAATTAGCAAGTGCATATAATACAAGTGCATATGATAACATCAAATATTCTGTTATGTGAATTTAAAAGTACTAAACTAGTAATTTGGTCAGGAGTTACCTCTTGAAGTTCGTCAACTGCTTCATCAATCCCTGCAACATCACCGAATTTAACGCCGGTTGAACCCTGAAAAATAATGACTCGTTGTCATCAAAAACTCAACCAAAAAGGTATTAGAACTGAAGAAATGTGCATGTAGGAGCGATGCTCATAAACTTACGTCAACACGAGCTTCTGCTTTAGACTGAGAAAAAGCAATGCCTTGCCATAAATCCTGCAAAGGAAAAGTTTCCACTGATTGAGAGCAAAAGTAATATAACTTAAAACATGTTAAAGCATGAATTATGAGATTACACATATTATACCCATTTTCTAAAGTTCTTTGGTCTCCGTGACAGTGTGAAACGAACAAGAAGAACCATAGTCATGACAACAAGTAGGATCGGTTTGAGCATCTCAACGCTTGACGACATACCACCAAATGTGTAGAAATCAGAAATCCTTGAGAAGATCCCCCCATCGGCGAGTACATCGGCAATGTACTCCCATGATCTTTCAATAGCACCGACGAAGACGCCTATAAACAGTTTGAGGAATGGCTTTACTATAGGCCAAACGACATAAACCGTAGTAACAAAGGCAAAACTAGTGACTGCAAACACAGCCGATGCTAAGAACCCTCCAACGACGGCTGCAGATGCCGCAATAACTGCCGTCACCATTCCCAACTCAACCATCACTCTACTCGAAATAGAAGACGCCACTGGGTTTGGGAAGTCCGTCACTTTTCCAACCCAAGACTGCAAATAAACATTCAATACCAGCAAAAAAAAAAAAACTAAGTCAATAACAATACATACGTTACTCAACTTTTACATACAAGGATAATCTTAATTCCATTAGATTATAGAGTGATCACCGTCATCGTGTTACTTTCTACTTCGTACTGAGGACCACTGTACTCTTTCAGAAGAGCTTGAGCTTCTCCAACTCCAAGCCTCATTGACCTATCAAGAAGTATATCAATAAGAAACAAAAGCAATACTCTAGATCCATCAAAAAAATAAAATCTTAATTCACCATTTGGTTCTCTGTAAGCTCTTGACACCAGGAATCTCTTTAAGATCAACAATAAAATCTCTATATCCGCCGCTGTAACTAACACCAGAAGCTTCTTCCTTGGACGTAAGCAGCTTAACCTTATCATTCTCCATAGCTTTTCTAAAATCTTCCAAACTCATCTTAGGCAACTCCTTCACACTCTTCTCAAACTCCTCTTCCTCCGATAACTCTTGCCCAAAAACTTGCTCGGGGACATAGAGCTTCCCCTTGTACTCCCTCAGGATATCACTCAAATAAACAGACTCATTCACATCTTCGCTCTTCTCTTTCTCAGTCTTCCTTTTGATGAACTCAAACGCACCCCTCCTCGCCTCGCCGCCTTTGCTTAGACCTTCTCTCTCCTTGGGATTGTACAGCTTGCCGTTAACTCGGTAACGAGGCTCCACCTGGCTAGGGTTCTCCTTCAAAACCCTAGTCACGAAATCATCGCCTGCTGGATTGCTCGGAGATGGCCCGGGTTTCAATTCGCAGAGGATCGTAAACGAGCGACGCAAGATTGGAGCTCTCCATCGAGTTTTCGATGCGGTCGAGTGTCTGCAGATCGATTTCTTGGGGTTTTCTGGGGAACGAAAGCCGAGAGAGAAGACTGTGCTTACAGAGGCCATTCCACACTACTGCAACATCTCGCCTTCGTTATGTTTTATCCGGTCCGACTCCAAAACGGGTTTAATCTTCCGGGCTAAATTGACCCGACTGCGCCATGTCACTTTTCTCTTTACATTAAAATTTTACGTGAATCTAACGTTATCCCTAGCCCTCAGCATATTGTCCGAAACTCGAAAACCAATCTGGAACCGAATCGAAAAAACTGAAACCAAAACGGGACTGAAAATTATAAAAACCCGAATGGTTATTATGCGGGTTATCTTTATATATAAAAGACACTTTTAATTTCTCCTGGGTGTGCCAACAAGGATGCCACGTCATCAATTCACAGGCTCCTGTTGCGACACGTCAGAAACGCACCGTTTCATTAAATCGTGATTCAATTGTTACGGGCTTAGCGTTGGGCTCATGTTGCGTTCGTATGCGGCCCGATGACCACAAACTTCTACTGAAACCCTAATCAGTCTTACGCTCTCCTTTGTGTTTTTCGCTCACCTTCAATCAGCGCAGATGCATCCAGAATCTGTAACGGTTCTCCGAGAGTTAATGGTCTTAAGTCGTCTTCAATCGCCATCCCACTATGAAGCTCTCTCCTGCGCCGTTCGTCTGCTAAGACGTGTATAAATATGCTGTAATCTCACCGGTGCGTATCGTTTCTTTATGTTTTTGGTTCTTAGATGTTATATGATTGTTTGCTTTAAAATTCTGGTGAATTTCTTTATGTTACTGCGTTAATAGATGTTCGATTCTGAGATGTTTTAAAATTTGTTACAGAGGACATCAAGGAGAAGATTCCCTATGTGGCGTTGGATTATGAGAAGGAGGTTGAGACAGCCAAATCAAGCTCTGCAATCAAGGTGACTTATGAGCTCCCTAATGTGATCAGTAGTTTACAAGGATTAAACTTTTTGGCTGTCCAAATTTTTTTCATATGCCTACTCTAAATTTACTGAAGGTTAGAAGAGTAGACTTTTTTCAGTAATTGTTTTTCATTAAATTTTATACCTTAACGCTAGATTTTTTTGTGATCCCAAGGTAATGTTACGTGAGACTTTCAAGATAGAGCATCCTAAGGAACAAATATACTGCTGCTTGGATGCTTGATGTGAGTGGCTCCTTCTCACCTTGCAGGTTCTTTTGTAACTTAGCCTCTTGATCTTAAAGGCACACTGACGTTGAATTTTAATCCAAAACCAGGTTAGAATGTTTCCTGGTTAGAATATTTACTGGAGACAATGCTATACTTCCTCTCAGCACATACTCATAATTGTTTTGGTATCTCAGTTGACATGTTCTTAAACTAACTGTAATACTTGCATTTCACACTAATTCAGAAGGCACCTTATGTTGCTAAAACTGAAAAGTGCAAGGTTGAAGAACATGAAAAACTACAACAATTACCTGGTAAAACAAGTGCCAGTGGAGTGTCAGTTTATATATTGGCTGTTATTTGAGTCGCTGACCAGTCATTGATTTGTTGTGATTTAAAGGAGGAAGGTCGGAGCGAAGATGAGGCCGTTCAGTTATATTTTCAGAGGTTAACAATGACAACGATGCTTAGGATGGTAGTTAAGAGGTCAGTGGCTGATTTTCTTTTCTTAGTTACTACGCATCATACTTATGGTATATTAGAAACTTTTTCATATATGTTCAGTTTTGTGCTGCTTAGGATGGAAGCCAATGACTAAGAAGTTGAAGTTTGTAGCATGAGTAAATCTCTCTGCTTTAAAAAAAAAGAGATTTTCTCAAATGTTTATGGAGCTGATGTCTTTCTTTTTCTTTTTTCCTGCTTTTGTACTTCCACAATACATATTTTAAAACTGTAAGTTTGTTGATTCTCTCATCAGATCTCATTCGTGTTATGTCTATTTGGCAGCTGAGATTTTTCATTGTTTGAGTCGCTTCGTGTTAATGAAGTAGATCTCAAAAGACTCAGGGATTTCAGAATATTACAGACAAGTTCATGGAGCTTAGTACTAACAGCAAGATCTACCTGCTGAGCTTTGTTGTGTTACTGGAGGATCAAGAAGTCAACAAGATGATGCTCTTTATTGGTGTAATGTAGAATAAATTCTTCCTGGCGAAGACAAGTTCGTGGAAAATATTTGATTGAGCATGTTGAAAATCTCAAGATGCTGTTGAGAAGACAACTATTTAGTATGTATCAGATATTCAGATGGAGAAGAAGTCAAGGATGGAACTTTCAGACATGAAACAATATTGATTACTATGTACCCACACAATACCAATCTTTTTTTTGTGTACCAATTATATGTACGTATGTGTGTTGGGTAGTACCTAAAAATTTGATACTAAAATATTATACAGTTCTTTTATATAATAGATAAACTTACATACATCAGTGTAAATTTTTAAAATTTATAATAAAATTTGCATTTTTAACATTTGAGTTTTGAACCATATATATTAACAATACATCAAATACTCCATAAATAATCTTTATAGCTAACAATACATCATATAGTTATGGTTGTTTGTTATCTTTTTGGTTTAGCCTAAACTTTGGTAGTTAAAAAAATAAAAAGAATTGAAGAAACACAAATAAAAAAACATGAATATATTTCATTATTTTAAATTTTTTGTTCATGTGAGTTTGAAGAAACACAAATAAAAAAACATGAATATATTTCTAAAATATAATAATACATAAATATATAACCTAACATATATATGTAAATATTAAACAATAACAACTAATATCAATTTTTTTTGCTACTTGACTATTTTCTAAAAAAAAAGAAAAAAATTGGCTTTTCATTTTCGATTTTTTAAATTATATAATTTGAGAAGAAATGTATTCAAAATCCATTAAATTCAAGAAAAGCAAATATAGTGAACAAAGTAAAATATTTATATTTTAGTGAATACTTTAAATATAGTTACAAATGCATAATTTCAAAAATAAAAGAAATAGTAAAATTTATAGTAAAAATAGTGAAAATTATATTAAAATAAACTAAATTTTTATTAAAATTTAAAATATGTTTATATTGTTTCGTTCATTTGCTTACCCGCCCGTAGGGCGGATCCGACCTTAGTTATCAATACAATACTAAAAAGGGAATAAGGGCTCCTCTCATGCTTCTACATCCTCAATTATAATTAGCCAATAGGATGTTTTTTTTCTCCACGTCACGCGAGGGATGGGCTGTTTTGTTTCCTTGATCCATAAGATGTAAAATTTGACGCAAAAGCCCAGTCCAAAATAAACTGAGCAAAACTCATAAACATCGTCTTTTCCTATTTCTCACCTTCGCCAGTTTTCTACGTTTCTTCCCCAGTGTATCTAAGCCATAAATTGAACCTCTAATAACATAAACGTTTGACTTGCTTCATTATCGTCTCCACCTCTCTCCTTAACTGCGAAAATTAATCATAGTATTCTAACCTCCTGCTTTGTTTGATTGCTTCCATGTCAGTATATTGGATTCTTCTTTTTCCCTGGAAAATTGAAGGTGCTTCCTCTTTTTTCCCTCTCTCTTACTTCTTAATTGTTTTCATAACTAAATTGGATATGCGATTCGATCTAATTTAGGGTTTTAGTATCAATATTATCCCAATTTCGTTCATATCACAAAACTGTTTCTGGGTTCTAAAAAGAAAAGCTCTCAATATCTTATTTTTCTCTGCCACATAAACACCTAGAAATAACCAGAGAGAGAGAGAGAGAGCGAGAGAGAGCTAAAGGGGTTTCGAGTGAAGATGAAGGAGATGCAGGCAATAGAGACGTCACAGCCGACGTTGGCTCCTCCGGCGAAGCACAGCCGACAGCTAGGAGCTCAGCTGTCGGGAAGCATGAGTTTCAGCAGCCAAATGTCGAATGAAGACGAGGAGATGTCGAGGACGACTTTGTCTGCTATCAGGGCGAAAGAAGAGGAGATCGAGAAGAATAAGATGGAGATTAGGGAAAGGGTTCAAGCTCAGCTTGGTCGTGTCGAAGAGGAGACTAAGCGACTCGCTTTGATCCGTGAGGTATAGCATCTTTCTCTTCCTCATCTTTTTTTTGTTTTTTCTTTTAAATTATAAGTAAAGATTGGGACTTTTGTGAGTGTTTCCACTTTTGTATCACTAATTGTAAAACCCATTTGGTAAAAATGAGATTTGTGGATCAAAGTTCTTTCCTTTTTATGAAAACTACCATGATTAATAACAATGATAGGGTTCTTCTCAAGGTTATTAGTTACTCTTCACCAACTTCTGCTGGAGCTGAGTGTATTGATTCCGACTGTTTTTGGGTTGAGCAAAGGTAACTCTTTTTGATTTTGAGTTTTAATATTAGAGTTTGGTTTTTTATAATTTGTTATTTTTGTTGGGGATGATTAGGATTCACCGTGCTGGGCCGAGGGAGAAGATATACTTCAGACCGGAACAAGTGAAGGCTGCCATCATCACTTGTGGTGGGCTTTGTCCTGGTCTCAATGATGTCATTAGACATGTGAGTTTTAATTATTGTCTGAAAACTTTTGGCATTATATATATAGAGAGAGAGAGAGATAGTGTGTTAAAGTGTTTGGATACATTTTTGCAGATTGTAATCACTCTTGAGATTTATGGTGTTAAGAACATTGTTGGGATTTCTTTTGGTTACAAAGGCTTCTCTGATAAAGATCTAACTGAAATGCCGGTATAAGTTTGATTTACCTCTTTTTGAAGTTGGAATATGTTGTCTCCCATTTTCTTCTGTTTAATGTTTTGCTCTTTCAACCTTCTTCAGTTATCAAGGAAAGTGGTACAGAACATTCATCTATCTGGAGGAAGCTTGCTTGGAGTTTCACGTGGAGGTCCCAGTGTGAGCGAGATTGTTGACAGCATGGAGGTATATCACTTGGTTTCCAAGTCCTTAAGAAACCTTTCTGAGATCAATGAGTTTGAATTCTGAAATTTTTGAATTTACTTAGGAGAGAGGAATCAACATGCTTTTTGTGCTTGGTGGAAATGGAACTCATGCTGGCGCCAACGCTATACACAATGAGGTTCTTACTTGAAACGACATGTTGTAGTTTTGCTTTTCTCCCCTTCGTAGTGGAGTTAATAGTATTCTAATCTCTTGGTTTTTAATTCTTATAGTGCCGCAAAAGAAAGATGAAGGTAGCTGTAGTTGGTGTGCCCAAAACCATTGACAATGATATATTGCACATGGATAAGACATTTGGGTTTGATACTGCTGTTGAAGAAGCACAACGAGCTATAAACTCTGCCTACATTGAGGTAACTTATTTAGCCTTCTATGTATTTATATTCTCTACTATGTCTCTTTACCTTAATTACTTAACTATTGCTATGTGGACTTTTCTTGTGTGTGCCTAGGCACATAGTGCTTATCATGGCATCGGCATAGTAAAACTGATGGGTCGTAACAGTGGTTTCATTGCCATGCAAGCCTCTTTAGCCAGCGGACAAGTCGACATCTGTTTGATTCCTGAGGTACTTTTTTATTTATTTTTGCTATAATTTTTCATTTTTTCAAAAACATGTTTGCTGAGCTTTTGTTCTTCTTCTTCACTCAAAAGGTTCCTTTCAATATTCATGGACCTAATGGTGTACTGAAGCACATGAAGTACCTCATCGAAACAAAAGGCTCCGCTGTGATCTGTGTAGCAGAAGGAGCTGGACAGGTAAAGGCTATAAAGATCTTTTTATCTCCACTTTAAGATATGTTTTAGTTTACATATCGGCCGGTTTGTTGCAGAATCTCCTCGAGAAAACTAATGCAAAAGATGCATCTGGAAACACGATACTTGGTGATTTCGGTGTCCACATTCGACAAGAGGTTAGTTAGTTACTTATAAGCTAAAAGTTTGATTGATATATCTTATAAAGAGTTATAGTTATATCTTGTGTTTTTTAAAAGGCATACGAAGACGTTTCGTGTTGTGTGATTCTATTTTAAAAACGTTGGTCTAAACCTAAACCCCATGTGATTTGATTATAGAGAATAACAACAATAGACCGAATTCAAACTGTTAAGGTTTTTGTATTTTAGCCAAAAATCATTTTTTTTTGTTTTTTTTTCAAAATCTCAAAAGTGAGTAAACTATAAACACTTACTATATTATTTTATATATTTTCAAAATATTGGTTAACTGATTAAGACACGAAGATAAATCGTTAATTATTAGTTGCGTAATTTAAAGATATAAGAAGTGCAACATAAATAAAATGTTTTAACTCAATCAAATTATAAATAAGCCTTCAAACAAAAACAAATGACTTGCAAATTGTTGGACCTGTCATCAAACATTTGTCCAGTTTTACTTACAGTACATAAATATTGAAAAAAAAACAATTAATTATATTGCTCCTAACCTTTTTTGTTTCATAATAGGATTTGAAAATATCAAAAGTGACATGTAAAAACAAAAAATATATACACAATTCTTAAATATAATATTTTAAATTTAATTTGGTATAACGTATTATAAACTTAGCAATCACTTGAACTATATGTTGCAACAATTAAACAGTAGTCTGATTAAAAATTACTGGAGCTTTATTCTACCTTTAGGAACTTAGTTCCATATATATTCACCGTCTTAGAGCCGTAAGTTTAATTTTAATCTTTTTATTTTTCCAAGTTTAGAGATTTTGTTAATTTTTAAAGTGATGGTTTGATCATGAACCCTCTGAAATTATTTTTTGGATCAAATTAACAATTATTTGTATTAAATGCATGAATATTTTTTTTAAAAGAACACTCTTGCATTCGTAGTACTAATAATGTAACCCCAAGAAAATGAAAGAGAAAAAAATCATTTTTCTTAAAATCATCCCAAATGACTCCATAATTAACAACATCAAACAAAAAATAATTAAAAACATCAAACAAACAAATACAAAAAACATACATAATATTTTCACATAAAAGTTCAAAATTGACAATCTTTCATAACACGACAAAAACATCCTGACAAATAATTTTTTTTTTAAAACATGTCCAAAAGAAAAAATCCAACTTACTAATTAAAATATTCAGCACATCACCTAACAACTTGATACGCCAGAACAATAGGAAAATCATGCTCTGATGAGATAGGTTCAACGAAACTAACTCTCTCGAAGATGAGAGAATAGTCGCCTTGGTTCGGTCTTGGTGAAACACCTGAATAAACGCTGGAGTTGCTCTCAGAAACAAGTCTCAAGAATAGAGATCTATGGATAGAGAAATAGACAACCAAAATAAATATACCACATACAATCCCTCATCCAATAAAACCATCCACCTAATCCATAGCTTAAAACATAAATCATTATCACCCATATCAATTCTATTCGCAATCTAACCACATAAATAACAAAATATAACAGCTATAACACAAATTTTAATAATAGGATTAGTTAGTAGAATGCATCTTTGATTCTAATCTTGATTTGTGCTACTTCAAATAGAGATTCCAGACTCAATCAGCATTCAGGTTGCTAAAGTTCGTATCAAGTTTTAAAATTTATTTGATTCTAATCTTGATTTTATTCAAGGATGCATCTTTTTGTTTAGATAGAGAAATGGTGTCGTGGATAAGACATAGCATTTGGAACTAGAATGTAGATTGATCATATATTATTTGAATCATCATGATGAGATTGCCAATGGAACATTGGGTTGAGTAGAATTTTCTAAGTAGCTTAAGTTGGTGGTGGATGTGTTGCAGGATGTGAAGAGAGCAGTTGTTCCGGCCATCCTTGACGTGGGAGGAATGGATACGCCAATCCCTAATGAGCTATTGGATTCAGTCGACGTCTTAAGCTCGAATGAAACTGAGCTCAGTCTCTTGACCGGAAAGCATACTGAAACTTTTGAACAGTTTAGCCAGGCTGTTGCCATAAGTTGGTATATAATTCTTCTTTTGCACATTACCAGTACTGAAACTCCCAGATTTTGGTTACTGGCTTTGTGGTTTTAGGCTATCAGTCTGAAGAAATTGTAATTAGGGATGTGTATATTATTAACGAAAACCACATGTGTTGTCGTCATCACTCAACATTCGTTGAGCATCTCTCGGAAACTATCTAATCCCTCCCCGCCGTTTTGAGTCAGAAGTAAAAGTGTTTGTGCTCTCCCAAGTCACAGCCACTGCAGTTTTCACCGCCTGATTAGAAAACGAGAAGGTCGCCCCAGCTTCGTCAAACAAGTGTGGTAAGTATCCCTTTTAGTGCCATGTTCAAAGGTCGCCCCAGTTATTGATCGTTCTACCGCGCGGAAAAGTACGTTGATTTTGTCAAACAAGTGTGGTAAGTATCCCTTTTAGTTTTATTTGTATTTGCATAGATAAGATCACAAGAATAAGTAAATTAAAAAGGATGTTTCAGGTAAGCATGTCAATGTGAGCAAAGGTAGTTTCATGAGGTTTAGCAGCACATGAGTGTAACATGTTATTCCTCTCCCTCCATAGGAAACAATAATGTTCTTAGAGCGATCCAGTTTCTTTCAAATTTGATTAGATAACATTATTGTGTTGAAAAAAAGAAAGTTAACAGTATTTTATCATATTATAAATGATATAGTTAATTCCATAATCTCCTATTTAAAAAAAAGATCTGCGAACACATATTGTTTGAATCAATTTTCAAAACTAATCAAACCACTCAAAGAAAAAATATTTTTTTTTCAAATCGTCTATTTAACATATTTCAAACCTTTGATTAAAAAATCATTGCACCAATATCAGAATTTATAAAGCCGTGTAAAGGTTTCTCAATCTAAAGATTTAGATCATGGGTGAACTAAATATAAAAATATTTATCGTTCTTAATAGCTTAAATATTATGTATAAAAGAAATGAAATAACTATAAAAAGTTTTTACTATCATATCCAATTACTTACTTTCATAGCCAAATAAAATGAATAGTAAAAAAAATGAAGCCATTAACGTTTTCATAGAGTTTTTTTTTTAAAGAAGAGATAATATTTGTCTAATAATAATAAGAAAACAAATAATTAAAGTTAATGTTATTTTAATTGACAATAAAATTATATTTTGAATTTTTTATTACATTGAAAATAGTTTGTATTATTTATTTTAATTAAAGTTTATTTATTAACATTTAAAATAGATTTTAAAAACTTCTAATTCATGTAATATTACAAAATTCAAATTTTTTTATTACAATTAATATTTTACCATTAGATTTATTAAAATAATATTTTAAATCGATATTCAATTGTCAGTTTTCAACTATTACACGTAAAAAAATATTATTAAGTACGCTTTTTTTTAAAAGGAGATTTTATATTTTAAGTAGGTTATTGGAGTATTTTTTCTTTTCGTGAATTTATTCGAGATGAGATTCCGATCTTTTAAACTAAGATAATTTATGTTCTTATATTTTGTTTACATAACTCTAAAATTTCGGACTTGATTCTTTATATTTTATTAGTTAATTGTGTTACATATAATAGAAATACTTACCTCAAACTAAAAATATATAAAAATTAAATTTAAAAATTAATTATATATAATTTAATATACAAAAATTCACATACAAATAAAAATTATAAATGTAACAAATTTAAATATATTATCCACGCGTAGCGCGGAGAAAAGATCTAGTATTTCTAAACACGAAATCAAAGCTGAACTGGAACCCGATCAGATATTCAAAATTAAAAAAAATAATTATTTTAAATTTTAGTATATATAAGATATAATTTATAAATAAAAAATATCCAAAAATCGAACTATTCAAATACTCGAATATTTTTGATTTTTCCGGGTTTTAATTAAGATTTTTGGGATTTTTTGGTGCTTTAAGCTTTAAACCCGAACCAAACCCGATTTATTTATGATACAGATTCACTTTAGATTTTTTAAAAAAAATAGAAACAGACCTGAACCCGATATTATCCGAACGAACTAATTCGAAAAATATCCAATTTCTAAACGGTTCCTAAACATCCACCCGAAGAATCCAAAAATCGAATAAACCGAACCGATCCGAACCGAAAACCTGAATGTCCTTATCCCTATGGCCAAACAAGTATCCTTTTACTTTACACGCCGCTTGCGCTTTTTAAAGTTAAAAGACACTTATCTCAACCGGAGAACAGTTTGCTACCTACCAAACATCTCATCTGAGATGGTGAAGCCTTCGTCGGCTGGCGGTGGAACAAACCTCGCTTCATGCGCCGTCGCCGCCGTATTCATCGTCTTTGCTATCATAGCCGCTGTTACAGTTTACCTAACCGTCTTCAGACCAAGAGATCCCGAGATCTCCGTCACAAACGTCAAAGTCCCGTCGTTCTCCGTCGCCAACAGCTCCGTCAGCTTCAGCTACTCCCAGCTCTCCTCCGTGAGAAACCCAAACCGCGCGGCGTTCTCTCACTACAACAACAGAATCGAGCTCTTCTACTACGGGAACCGGATCGGTTTCATTTTCATACCCGCTGGTGAGATCGAACCGGGTCAGACGAAGAGGATGGACGCTAGTTTCTCCGTGGATTCGTTTCCTCTCGCGTCTTCCTCTGCTTCTCGAGTCTCCGCCGCGGATTTTCAGAGGCCTGGATCCGGGTTGGTGGTGGGGGAGGAGAGTCGGGCCGGGTCAACTGTGGAAATAGAGTCGAAGCTGGAGATGTCGGGTCGGGTTAGAGTTTTGGGTCTGTTCACGCATCGAATCGCGGCGAAATGTAACTGCAGGATCGCGATTTCTACTGTCGATGGGTCGATCGTAGCCGTCCGTTGTTGATACCAGACTTTTGTAGCAATTAAACAAAAATGTACAAGTGTTTCTTTTCAAAACACAAATGTAAACTGTAGTAAAAACTAAAAACCCAGCTTGGGTTCTTTCCTGAATCCTCAAGTTAGAAAATTGCAAATATAATTACAAAATATTTGTAACTTTAGGACATTGTATTACAAGTAACAACGGTAAGGAGATTGACTTACAGGGAATGAAAGGATTACATTAATCAATTTTAAGAACAGAACAAAACGAGCAACACTATATATTAAGAGTAGAAATGACGATTTAAATATCAAGAACTGCTATGATAAATTAGTAGTAATCCCATGTAAACTGTGGATTCTGATCAGCTGTTTCTCATTTGTTTATAAAAATGAATAACTAATGCAAAGAGAGAAGAAAAGGAAAAGAGAATTAAGAGGAGCCATTGGAGGAGGCGTAGCCGTAAGGATTATTGCTGGCCCAGTTCCATAGATCCCTACACATGTCTTCGATCCCATACTTAGCCCTGCATTCATAACCCAATACCAAACAATAGATCATTAGATTTGAAATGTTCGGTGTGTGTACTCTTAAATCTAAAACCCATTTCAATATATATGTAACTGAGAGAGATTGAAGCTTTTATTGTAATGTTTAATATTCATAAAAAGCTAATTACTAACTAGATTGCCAGTTCTCCTCCTCTAGTCTTAACTATTGGCAAAACACAAAACAAAGTTTTAACTTACTTCCAGTTTAGCTCGCGTTCTGCTTTCTCTGTTGAGGCGTAAACAATCTCAGCGTCTCCAGGACGTCGTCCAGCCAACACCAAAGGGATTTTCTAATCAGAAACAATTTAAAAAAAAAATGATGATAGTCGCTAAGGCATTTTTCTACTAACTAAACAAACCAGATCAATGTTTGTTTACCTTTCCGGATGCCTTCTCAAAGGCAGCAACCATTTCTAGGACCGATGTTCCATTACCCGTTCCAAGATTGTATACCTCACAGCCTGACCATTTTCCAACATTTGAGATTGGATTCCATCGCAAATCATAATGAAGAGGAGAAACAGACAAGAATTTAAAGATAAAACTTACTGATTTTGAGATCATCCAGCTTGCGCAAAGCGGCTATATGTCCATCTGCTAAATCAATCACATGAATGTAATCTCTCACCTGAAACAAAAATAAAGACATTTGTTAGTATACACATCACTAATTTATCTCCCATTTTCCACAATCCAACGCAGTACGAGATTGTAGTGTAATAAAGATTCTTGTCTACGAGAGACATTAATAAGACACATAACATACCCCTGTACCATCCTTTGTGTTATAGTCAGTTCCAAAGACGGTGAGGTGTGGTCTGCGGCCAACTGCAACTTGTTGAACATAAGGCATGAGGTTGTTTGGAACCCCAAGAGGATCTTCACCAATGTAACCACTAGGATGTGCACCAACAGGGTTAAAGTATCTAAGCAATATGATCTTCCATTCAGGGTCAGAACGATGTACATCCCGGCAAATTTCCTCGATAAAAAGCTAACATAACAAACAAAAAACTTCAGTCAGATTGAGTCATCATCACTATCACTATCACATGTTGGGCTCTGTTAAAAAACTCAGGCTACCTTGGTACGGCCATAAGGGTTGGTTGCAGAAATTGGGGACTCCTCGGTGCAAGGAACCTCTTTAGGCCAGCCATAGACAGTAGCTGATGACGAAAACACAAGCTGGAAAAACAGAGTAGTAAAAAGCTAATCATTAAATCTCAAAGAAAGACAAAAGAAGAAAAGAATATACGAATAAATAAATGATTCAATCCATGTGGTGGCAATTGGTGGAGAGGAAAGAATGAATTTACATTTTTGCAGCCGTATTGAGACATAACCTCCAAAAGGATAACAGTGCCAAAAAGGTTATTATTATAATAGAGCAAAGGCTTCTCCACACTCTCACCTACTGCTTTAAGTCCAGCAAAGTGTATCACTGCATCAAACCTGTTCAATAATAATCCCACGTTACATCAAAACCAATTATATGAACAATTCTAACCATTTGTAATCTTAAAGAGTTAGAAAAAAAAAAGTTTAAGCTTTTCAATCATACTTAGTTTCAGAGAAAATCTTCTCAAGCGCAGGCCTGTCTCTGAGATCCACCTGCAGGCAACAAAAAAAAAAAAAATCAGAAATGGCAGACGCAAATTAAATAAAGCAACATGTATTAAAAAAAAAAAAAGTTCTGATTCGCCGTCTTGAAGAACATCCCAATTCAACAAGACAGATCAACATGTATAAATATTACAACACTTTGGGATGATGATAATAATATTATAATAATACACTCTTTCACATGGCGTTGATGCTTTATTCTGAATTCTTTTTAAATTAAAGATTATGTGTGTTACACACATAAACTAGCCACATGGTTCACAAAAATTAACCATAACCCTGGAATCCACACACGGTGACCTGTTATGTTCCTCACGATAATCTAATCGTCCGTCGTTTAATGTAATCTATCAACAGTTCATAGATACATACAGTAATCTCTCCGTTTTAATTTCGCCGAGAGAGAAAAGAAACGGAACCTGGTGGAAGGAGAGGCGGTTTCCGTTATCGCCGGCGAGTTTTTTGACGCGTTGGAGAGCAATCACGGATGAATTGTCGTGATTGTCGACGACTACGACGGAGTATCCACCGTTGAGAAGTTGAAGCACCGTGTGGGTACCGATGTAGCCAGCGCCGCCTGTGACCAGAACGTTCTTCACCATCGTTTTAAAAAGAAGATTAAATTAAAATTCAGAGGAGTTATGTAATAATTTTTATAATTCGTGAGAGCGGTTGTGTGTTTATGGGGATCGAGCAGAGGTTGGGTTTGTGTTTTATAGGAGCGGTGTGATGGATGGATGGATATATTTAATATTTTTGACTGTATATTTACTTGCCAGATTCTACGTTTCTAGAGAGAAACAGAGAGAGCGAGCGAGGCAGAGCAAAAAAGAAAAAGTGTGACACGTGGCGGAGTTTGGTATGGGTGCGAATATACCGGATTGGTTTGATTTGACTTTATTGCCTTTTGACGGTTTTGTTAGTGGAAATGTATTTATTTTATTTTGGTAAGAAATGTAACATTAATGTATATAAGTATATAACCGATTTGGATGTAACGAGGAGGATGTTTTAGATTTCATTATATTACCCTGAGGCTAGATTTTTCTTTCACAGCAAATATTTCTTTAGATCATCAGAATATACTTTTTCCCAAAAAAAAAAGATGATAAATCCGTGGTATTTTTATGTTTTGAATTCATTTTCCAATTTTGTTAATTGGTTATTTTCAAATTTCTCCAAAGTCGAACTTATTTTCCATAAATGTCGGGGTCACGAGATTTGAGTTCTATATGTTAAGCATTCAAGGATTTTTGTACTTTATGTATAATTAAAGTTAAATTAAATCTCTACTTTAATGCTATGTGAATCAACTTTTATTCTCTTCATAACTATGTACGCTACAAAACAAACAAATACGGTTTCAGTTTCGAAAAGAACATACTAATGGAAGGCATACTGCCTCTTTAAAGATTAAGAAAATACATTTTAAACCCATAAAATGAAAACATATTAGCGGATGCATTTTTACGATAAGTAAGGCACAATGGATTATTTAAGCAAATGCAAATCTTATTGTTATCATATCATACATATGGGTGGCACCGTTGACATCAACTCCACCAAGGGCTTTTCGTGACTTGAGAGTCATCCACGAAACGTATTATATTTTCTTTTAACACCTTTTCAGTTATGGTTTTCATACATTTCTCGTGAATATTCCAAGTAAACCAACAAATAGGTAGAGATAGATGAGTATGTAATTTTTAGGTTGAAAACACTTACTTTTTACCATGAAAGTAAATTAACTAGAATATAGTATCGGCTAACTGAGTCAGAATTTTATGGTATAACGTGGACGTGATCGATATCGTTACTGACTTTGAATTAGCATTTTATGGATAAGTCTTGGTTTGATTTTTTAAGAAAACTATATAAATCAAGCTACCAACAATGACCATTGTAGAGAAGTTTTAATTTGTGTGTCTCGCTTCTGTAACTCAGCTTGTCGAATCAAGTGACGTTCCAAATGAAACAACTTTGAAAAACAAAACTAGATAAGGATAAAAGTCAAGAACAAAAGGAGTGACCCAGTAGGCGACCCATAAGATAAACTCTACCAATCTCATATTCAATGATCAGGAGGTTTATTTGGTATTATGTGGTTTTGAAGCTGTCCCAAACATCAAATACGAATGACCAACGTGTACAATATGAAAACGATATATATGTAATATAATTTGTGGGCCGCCGTATGAAACGATCGATATACAAACGACAAGGGAGATAGCGTAATGGCGCTTACAAATATTGAGCCAAATCTGAAAATAAAGTGGATTAGGTCAAACTGAAAACAAAAGAACAGTTTGGAGTTTTTGGACACCATTAAATGATCGTGAAGACAGATTCAAAAGATAAGTATTCTCGATGGTACTTAGGGCCCTAGACCAGAATATTTAATGTCTAATTAACATTTTGTTTAATAAATAAACGTAAATATTTGGTTTGGTTAGGGGTGCTCAATCCGGATATCGGTTCGATTTCAGTTCGGTTTTTTTCGGTTTTCGGTATTTCGGTTAGTAAAATATAACTACCATTCTGAATCCATATTTACTTCGGTTCGGTTCGGTTTATATACAGTCGATTTTCGGTTTATTCGGTTTTATTTTGTTTGAGATTATATTATATGAATTTTAGTCATATTGTCAAGAGAGTCATTTATTAAAAAAATATTACATGTTCAAATAAATGAACAAAAAAGTAAATATGCTTCTATCATCAAATAAAATAATCAAATCTATAACTAAAATCAAAGCTTGAAATTTTGAAAATAAAAATATGAAACAAAACAGAAACATGAAAGAAAAATTATTCCACTCTTCCATATTTAGTGTTCATTAAAGTCATGCTTTTTCAATTGAAAATTTTCAATTAACTATTGTCCATCAAATTTATAATCTTCATATTAATTTAGTGAAGACTAAAATAAATCAAAAAGATCAAAAAAAGACTTAGAAAATAAAATGTCTGAATTGCGATGTATTGTTATTTAGTTATAGTTCAAGTGCTTTACAAATTAATGCTTTTTATTACTATAAAATTATGGTAATAGTTATTAACACAAATTTAACTTATGTAACAAATAGATTTTCATGTATTGTTATAAAATAGATACATATTTACATATTTCTATTTTTAATCGGTTTTGTTCGGTTTATTCGGTTTAATCGGTTATATACCAAACCATATCCAAATCCTACGGTTTTTATAAAATTATATCCATTCGGTTTATATGGTATATACCAAAACCAAACCATATTGTCTATTTCTGTTCGGTTCGGTTCGGTACGGTTCAGTTTTACCATATTGAACAGCTCTAGGTTTGGTTAAATTTTGGGAATATCTAAATATTTTTCTAATTATTTATGGTTTTCTTAACATCTTTGATATAAAGAAAAGTGGGAAGAGAAAAAAGATGGCAAACGTAAATATATTTTCTGGTTTAGTTTTTGGAATAGGCAATATTTACTTCACATGTTAGTTTATTATTTTCATATTTTGTTGGGAAAATTGCTAAAAGAGAACAAAAAAACAAGGTTGTTGTCCCCTTGGTATAAAACCAACATGAAGTTATCTCAATAGTATAATTTTTCTCATAATCCCAAAACTATCCCTATATTTAATCTAATTAAACACAATTTAAAAGTTAATTTGAATTTAAAAAAGAAGTTAATGGAAAAAATGAAAAAAAAATTGAAAGGCAATCGAAAAAAAAAAACGGTATAGATATGCATCATAGAGAACAAGAGTTTGTGAGAAGAATCAAAAGAAAAACTATGGGAAAACCATAGATTGATGAAGAAGAGAAGGGAGAATCATTTTTTCTTTAATTTTTTCAAGTAAAATCGACCATAACACGTTTTAGGAAGTTAGAATATTTTTAGGAGATTTTTATAATATTTTCTTAACTGAAATTTCATTAATTTTCGCAAAAAATCAGGTATTCTTATCCGTAGAAGGCGACTTCTAAAAGTTTAGAAGAATGATAAAAATTTTGAATACATTTTCTACTTTGAGTAGACGTAAGAGTACATTGTAGAAAACACATTCCCTAAAATTTAGAATACTTTATAAACGTAGAAGATGCATTCGGAAGGAAAGTGGATACCTTTACGATTAGTAGAATGCACATTCCTCTTTTTTAGAAATTTAGTAAATAGTAAAATGGACGTTCTAAAAGAAGTAGATGAACGTGTTTATTTTAGAAATTGTTTTCTACTATACTATTTTATGTTGAAGACGCATTCTACTTTTAGTAGAACGTATCTTAAAAATCTTATTTACCAAGTTTTTGAACAAAACAAAATTACCAGCTTGTGTATATGGATGTTTTATTAATTGTTTATATTTTTAATAATTTTTTTGATTCTCAAAATTATTTATTTCATTAATTTTCAGAAATACAAAGGATAAAAAGAAGAAAAAATGGACAAAACTAGTTTTATACCAAAGGGACAACAACCTGGTTTTTTTATTCTCTTTTGGCAATTTTCCCTTTTTTGTTTAACATCTTCGAAATAAAGAAAAGTAGGAAGAGAGATAAGTTAGCCATTTCTTTCGCCTGAATTAACTGAGGACAAGTCGACAAAAGAATTAACTGAGGACAACTAAAAGTCCAAAACAGTGAGCGGAATATACAAAGGCATTATA
The DNA here is from genome assembly GCF_020379485.1 of Brassica napus. Taxonomy (NCBI): domain Eukaryota; kingdom Viridiplantae; phylum Streptophyta; class Magnoliopsida; order Brassicales; family Brassicaceae; genus Brassica; species Brassica napus. Next base: position 7,741,969 of record NC_063434.1, on the reverse strand, counting down.
CCTGGAGGTGCGGGGAATCGAACCCCGTGCCTCTCGCATGCGAAGCGAGCGCTCTACCATATGAGCTACACCCCCGGATTGATAAACAAAATATGTCAAACAGCAATTCTAGCCAGTAGTTTAGAGAAGCCTTCTATTGTCTAAACAGACATGTGATCCAACCCGTGCCTTGCACCAGAAACCCAATGTTGACTAGCTTCAATCAAATACACAGGACATTCAAAGATTTCAAACGATATTTATTTATATCTTGGATGCATTTTGAAAAGATATGTACGCAAGTCATAGATTCACAAAGGAACTGCATTATCTGGTGTGCTTAACAAGAATATAAATCCCAAAGACAAAATCTAAGAGTGGAGGGAGCGCGTATAAATGCTTTGTGGTTTGCTTAGTAACTAAAATCTTCTGGCTCTAGCCCATGGTGGCAACCTTGGAACCTGCAGTCCAACGCCATTGTTGCACGTACTATTCTTCCTCTGCTCTTTCATGATTGCAAACCGAGAGTCTAGTGTCTTCCATTTCCCTCCTCCATTTTCTACTTTCTGATCCATCTCATGCCTCTGCGGACAAAGATCAATTTTATTAGCTCTCCAAAACATTAATTATTTCAAGTTTTTGGACATTAATATAAAAGGAGTTGGGCAAGATTTAGTCATCACGCTCATTATAACACACCATGATATGCGTTTATCAGATCAAATTACTAACAAAACTTACCCACATCCTACCCACCACCGTTTCATTGCATAGTTCAAAATTCACAAACCCATAATCGATCTAAAGACCATTTATAGTTTATATCTACCATTACAAGGCAGTTATTACCATAGACACATAAAGCACTTCTATGAATATATCTCAGGGCCCCCACAAACATATCCACAAGGAAAACTACTCCAAAGAAGAGGCCTAAGAAGTAGGTCTGAATAACATACATCAATGAATGATTTACCTTTGTGGTGAATCTAGATTTACTCTGGACTGGTGGAGCAAGAAGCCTGCATATAAATAAAAAAAGAAGAAGAAATGATTGCTGAGAACCGAGAAGCCAATAGAGAAAACCTTACACGACAGCTTGAAGTAACAGCCGGTAACTGGCAAGTGGCACCAACAGATAAAAATGATCTGATACAACAGAAGGATCTAAGGCGAAATCCAAGCAGCACATGGCCATATCCATTTTATACTAAGCAATGCAACACTTCACTTCCCAGTCTTAGAGGCTCCCCAGACATCAACACAACTCCCATTTCGAAGTAACTACTCAGAAAAAGTGCAAGCTCTTGAGGTATTTCCAGATCAACCCACCTAGAGATGACCTATGTCCCGACAAATCAACTTATCAAAGACAAAGCATAAAGCCCCAGAGATGACGCAGCCAAGTAACACTGAGATGTATATTGATGAACTTTCGGAAGTCTAAATCTTCTGAATTTTCACCGTAACTGACATCTCCCAATTCAGTGTCACAACCCCAGCGAGCTAAATCTATATTCTTCAGGATGCAGGAAGACGATGAGACATAACACCTAGGAGACTGGTATGAATGAAAAAAGAGTTTCATGAAGCCACTGAGGTCATATCAAAGGTCAAGTAGGGTAGCAGACTGTCCAACTTGTTAATCTGACAATAAACACCAACTTCAAGCAACCGAAATTCATGCCCAACCTAGCCACATCCTAACAACTGAGGGAATATCAAAGGCTAAACCAGTCTGGAGACAAAACACCCTAAGCCAGTGGCTATACTCTGCTCTCTAGAAAAGTTGAAGCCAAACTTAAGGTTCTTCAGTTGTTCTTCTTTACCTCAAATCCTCTACCCAACTAAAAATGTTCACCGACTCCTCCAAGTACCATCATAAACTCATCTACATAAATGGATTATTACTCTGAACCACACTCATGCAATCATCAATATCATGACCAACTAGCAACCAGGAAGGGACTTAGAACAGAAGCTTCGCGAAGCACAAAGAATTGAAGAAATTATAACCACGCCAGATTAACAAATAGCTCAGAGAATGATCCAGCGACTAGACCTTGACTGATTTGCACTAGTCGTCCTTCCAGCATTGGAAGCTCTTCTACGGACACTGGGTGGAGGAACATTAGCAGCTTTACGAGCAACGTTGGTTGCAACAGGAAACTGATTTCCCTTGAAGTTAGACCTCCTCTTCTCAACAGCACCCTGAGAATTATGAGATTAAAACAAAGGAACACCAAAGAAGCCTAGAAAAGTAGATCAGCTGGGTACATTCCATAGCTAACCTGTCTAACTCCAGAAAGTGAGTTCACGTAATGCTTCTCTTTAGAGGAATTACCATTTCTCGCAGCACCATTAAAGTTTCGGTTTTTGTTCTGCGCATTAAAAAAAACAAAATTACATTTCAAGTCCAACTAAATGAAACATGTAAGCTTAAAAAACAACACGAAAGTTGCTACCTTGGGTCTCCTTGAACTTCTGCCCTTGTTCCCTTTGGTGTTTCTCTTTGACAACTTGATGAGATCATCTGAACCAAGAAGATATATATTATCATGAGAGCAACAGACGAAAGAGAGAGCTAGTAGAATGGCATAAAGATAAAACATAAACCAACCTAAGGCCATGGCAACTTTCTTTTCGTTGAGAGCAATGCGATCAGCCACAAGTTGTGTCTCAGTCTCCATCTGCACTAACAATCGCAAATTCATCCACCCAAACACACAAAAGGAATTCACAAATCAAACAAATCGCAGCGAAGATACAAACCCTAATCTACACCTGGAAATGAATATTAAACAACACAGCGCCTGAGTGATTAATCACAATTAGACTACGTAAAACAATTCGATTGCGCAAAGACTACGACTACGAATCAAACAACCAGAACCGAAACTCTCTGGAGCCTCGTGAAGAACGGAGGATAAACCGTAAGAAGGCGAAGACGCTTTACCGTCTATGAAGTAAAAGCAAGAAGCGAAAGCAATCAGTGAGACGAAGAAGACGACGGAATGAAGCTTAAGAGTCTTCTTCCTGAACAGATACCGAGTCAACTCGTCCGCTACTGTTATATTTTTACGAGTTTTATACGAGGTCGGCGGATTCCACGATTTAATTAAATTAACCGCCTTGCTTATCGGATTTCAAGTCCGTACCAGAGAGTTTCGGAACTCCACGTGGCATAATATTATTGGTTCATAAACGAACATAATTTAACGCAGTAAAACGGTGATTATCGTTTTTATTGTTTTACATATGATTTAACAGACAGTAATTATTTTTTTCTGATGACATTTTGTTTTTTTTTTATCTACCGGCTCAAAAAGAGAGGGTGATTAGTTCTAGTTCTGGCCGTAGATCCACTTCTCAGCATTGCTGGTGTAAGAAACGAGTTCTTCAGGCTTAAACCACAGACTAATCTCGTCTTTAGCTGTCTCTGCTCCATCACTTCCATGGATTATGTTCCTGCAATTTCCCCAATAAAACAAACACAGCCAAATCTATTAACCTATGAACAAATGAACCAAACATGTTTTATATACTAAATACAATGCAAGAAAGTAGCCAATGTACCTTCCAACAACAACAGCAAGATCACCTCGGATGGTTCCAGGTTCAGATTTTTGAGGATCAGTGGCTCCAATCAGTTTACGTCCGTATCTTATCACTCCTTCGCCTTCCCAGACCTTAAAACCAAGCTCAATGTTTTCGGATGAGAAACCAAGAAAATCGGTTTATGGTTTTCAAAGTTTTTGAGTGAGTTGTTGTTTTAAATTACCATGGCAACAACAGGGCCTGAGCTAAGGAAGTTGCACAAGCCGTTGAAGAAAGGTCTTTCCTTTGCACCGTGGTAATGTTGCTGCGCGAAGCCCTTTGAAGGAACCATGATTTTGAGACCAACAAGCTTGAATCCTTTGCGTTCGAACCGGGTAATAATTTCTGATATCTGGTGACGTGACGTGAGCAGCAAGATTTACCCAAAAAGGAAAACAAAAGCAAAGAACTCAGGGTCTATCTATATTTTACCAGTCCTCGCTGCACTCCATCAGGTTTGATAGCGATGAAAGTGCGTTCCATCTGGTTGAACACAGATAAATGATGAATCTAATTAAACAAAAAAAAAGAATAGATAACCTAAGAGAAAGATGTAGATATATTACCTCAGCAGCATGGACTTCCTGATCTTGGAGCATGAAGGCTATACACAGAAACCATGCAAAGAAAGCAAGGTATATATCAAAATCTACGTAAAATATGATTAGAAACAAATAAAACTAAACAGTTTATAATATATAAGTTTTTAGACATCATTTCTAGAGTTGCCTAGCTATATATATTTGAATAACTGTGTTACCAAAGTAAATATTTGAGTGTATGTCTTATAGATTGTAAATCACAGACAACATTTATGTATGTAAGACCTGCGGTAGGAAGAGCGAGGAGACCGGTGATCCAGCTCTTAGAGGCGAAGCCAGACCTCGATTGCCGAAAGTTTGATGCATTCTGAGGGACTTTTCCAGACGCATACACCACTGTTGCTGCACCAATGGCTCTCCCTTCTGAAAAAAAAAAACAAATAATAACTCATTTTAGCCTCAAAATGTTAAAAAATAGGTTTTTGCTCATATTTTAATAAGAATAAATAGATGTAAGAGTTTAGGTACCGGAGAAGAAACGAGTGTTCTTAGATGAAGAAAGGAGAGACCTTGCTGCCCTAGTAGCTGATCTGCATATTTGGGAGCTCATCTCTCGTGTTTAACGATGCAATGCAAGTATGCAACAAGACTGGTAAGAAGAGTGATGTGTTAGTATTTAGGAACAGAGAACTCAGGAAAATGTGAACCCTATTGGAGGCTTTTATACCAAGCATGCATATACTTCGATCACATCGGGTCTGGTCGAACCGGTTTGGTTTAATTGAAGCATGATTTATTTATTAATTGAACCATTTGTTTACACTTCTTTCCTTTCCAACAAGATTCATTGCCCTATTCAAGAAACGAATATATTCCAAAGCCTTTAGCTGCTAAATCAAGAGGGAGAGAAGAAGAAAAGCATCAAACTAAGCACATGAATGGCGTGACATAACTATATTTCAACAATTGGGTATAGCTTGGTAACGAACCAACGTCAACAATATTCACTAGCAATGTCAAATCTTGAGGGCTCAAATATACAATAGAGGGTTTCAAGAAACAAAAGAAGAAGAATAAACATTTGAAGCAAAGAGAGTAAAAAAGTGAAACTTAACTTACCTGTTGATAATAAATAGAAGAAAAGACAAGCGCCTTGAAGGATGACAAACGGAGGAATCCAGTCATCTACTTCTGCATTGTGTACCGGAGGTGGTTCACCCGGGCGAGCTGCCCAGCGCTGAAGTTAAACCGAACAAAGGTGGAAAATATGTAAATACAATTACACTACGGTGGCCCTCACGGATCAATGGAAATTGTTATGGAGCAAGACCATTTCCAATGGTTCATTCTATTTTTTTTTTTACATAGTGTAAAGTTGGATGATACTCCAGTAGTTTATTTTAAAGTAAAAAATAGAACGATGAACAAAAATATAGTGAAATTGGAGATGCATTATAGAGTAAAAAATAAAAAGGAGTTGAAGATTCTCTAAAACATCTACACTTCGGATAAACAAATAGCCATGTAGCCAGATAAACGAGCATAGCGCAAGACTTCATCCACATGTTCCAACCTATGTAAGGAATAGACGATAAAGACGAGATGATATGTACAGTTTTGGATGTGAGTATGGGGAACAGTCTTGGAGAAAATGACTTGGTGTGCTTTGAGAGGTAATTAAGCTTGTCTTTCTTCTTAGTTAGAAAGTTGTGATCTAAGTGATTCTAACTCTGCTGCTGATAGCTCTACCAGCCAAATTCAGTTTTGTGCGAAGATTTAGTGGGGCCTGAGACGAATATAAAAATGGGTCTTTTTTATAAATTTTTTTTATTAGAGTATAATATATATTTGAAAAAACATTAAAAAGAAAAACAATAACTTAAAAAACTAAGATAAAATTTTTCTTCCTTCTTTTTCAAACTCTTTAACCAAATTCTCATAATCTAGATTTCTAACTAATTTTTTTTCTGTAAATATAATTACTACACTATTTAACCTTTCTTGTGATATGGTTGATCGCATATAAAACTTTATAAGCTTCAATTTGGAAAAGATTCTTTCGACAGAAACTGGAATCGTCAATAAGAAAATCCATGAGTCTAGATAACACAATAACATCATAATGTACATACTTTAAAGCTGCTTGAAGATTGGTACAAGATGCCATCAAACTATCTTCACTTGCTGATTTCAGTTTATCAAATAAATGGCAAACTTAAACTATTATACTATTAATTGTTTTCTGAAATTTGGAACCTTAAAAAAACTATATATTTTGGGGGCTCTAGGTGAAAGCCTTTTTAAATACAATTGAAGCACAACTCTGCAACCAATAAGGATGATCATGACAAAACTATTCTTTTTTTTTTTTGAAACACTTTTTTTTTTTGAAACACTGACAACTATTCTCATAATTCAAAAACAAGGAAGAAAGAAAGGTGTGAGAATGAAACCTTCTCTTTGATCATCTGAAAGACTGAAACCCAAGGTAGGCGATTTTGGCAAAGAAAAAAAAACACACAAGACAGACGACGAAGAGTGAACAAATTCAACGTAAGTGTTGCTCTTTTGAATTTTCTGCGAGTTAGGGACCGGCTTTGACTATGAGAGAGACCTACTCTAAACAAAAGCACCCACACAATACTAGTGACATCAGCTGAAATTGTCACATTCCACCTTACATTTTTTCCATATGGTCATTTCCTTAATTTATAACTATGTTTTGGTCAGTTCGCTAATTCATCCATAAGTTTTTATATTTTTTGCAGCTTGTTTTCTTTAAATAGACAAAAAAAAAGTATCAATGTGTTTTAATTCAAGGCCCACTGTATTACTTATGTCAAAGCCCAAATAAGCAGTCCGGTTACCCATAAACCGGGATCAGGTTGGGAAATAGATAGAACTCATCCAACAGGAATCATGATATGTGGCCATCATAAACGAAGCCGATCACGCTTCTTCCTTCTTCTCCCTATTATTCCTTGCTCACCTCTAAACTATTCTTCACTTGTTTATTTTTTTATAATGGCGACTTATTCGATCACTACACCAACCCTTCGGGGCACCAAGTTTCTTGGCCAGACACATCTATTTTCAACTCCAAACCGATCGGTTTTCCCGCCTCCAAAACAGCTCTCAAACGCTCATCAAGTAAAGGCCATGGGTAAGTTCAATCTATGGGAGGTGATGGGAGGAAGGGGACTATGCAACGGAGAGAAAGGTATCGAGAAGGAGCTCCAGAGGAACATAGAGGAAGAGACATCGAAGCCTGAGAACCAGACAAAGAAAGAGAGTGACGACAATAGCTTGTCGTTTCAAGTTCCTGAAGACGGTTTCGAGAAAGAGATGATGGGTCTCACCGGAGGCTTCCCCGGCGGCGAGAAGGGACTGAAAACGTTCATCGAACAAAACCCACCACCTCCACCACCACCACCGAAGCAAGGAAGCGATGATGTTGTGTCCACATTTGCCACGGAGAAGAAGCCGAGAGCTCCAGAGCTACCGCTTCTCATGCCGGGGATGATAGCTATAGTCAAGAACTCAAACAGTCCTTACCACATGTACTGTGGGATAGTGCAGAGGATCACGGACGGGAAAGCTGGCGTGTTGTTCGAAGGAGGGAACTGGGACCGTCTGATAACGTTCAGGCTTGAGGAGCTTGAAAGAAGAGAGAAAGGACCACCGGGTAAGAATCCAAAGTCTTGTGTTCTTGAGCCTCTTATTGAACAGATGCAAAAGGAAGCAGCACCCTAAAGTTGCATCTTTCTCTACTCTCTCTACTCTTTGCTTTCACTGTTAAAATGTATATGTAAGGTACCTTCAAAGTTTCTGACTGGTTCTGGAATAAAATTCAGCAATGTAATATAAAAAATCCATGAATTCCAAATCATTAATAGGGAGTAAAATGCAATCAATCAGTGTATATAATAGAAGTAAAAAGGCTTTTAAAAACTGCAAATTGAGTCTGTTTTATTGTGTCAAAGACATCAACCAAATCTTGTATATTCTGTGAATGGTGAAGAAGAGAAGAGGTCCACACCATCTCTATGATCAGATGCAGCCTCCCAACTGTGAACGATTGAGCAGAAAAAGGACAAGTTAGAAAAAAATCAACTCAATGTTCAATTTTTTTAAGCGATAAACTTAGTAGTTGGTAAGTAGTTAGGAGAATAACCTCAGACATGTGTAAGCAAACTTTAAAAAAAAAAACACTGTGAAAGACTTCATTTACAACAACAACAAGTAACGTACCAAAATGGCTTCCATCTCCTCGTTTGAAACAGGGGTGCGCTTGGGCTGCAACGAGGCCTTCCCGCCTATAGTCGTCTTTGGGGAGGTGTTGAGGTTGGAGAAGAAGAATGTATCTGCTTCATTCTCCACCTGCTTCGCTCCCTCTGTAATTTTATCATAAAGGTTAAAACTTTTAGTACCCCAATGTCACAAGCTTAAACAAACTACAAATGACCGATAAAAGAAAAAGAAAAGCAACTTATATCATTTTCCAGCAGAAAAGGACAAAGAAAGTGATGATTTCAGACATAAACACATCATCGTGTACGAGGATTCCGTTTTCTTACACAAAATCATAAACCAACATGTTCTCGATACGTTTCATATCCTAACAGTCTAAGATAATCTAGAAACCGTGAATATATATACACATGCAAATCGATGGATCATTGGGGTGTTTTCACCAGATCGGAGAATATTAGAATACAAATCATGAAACTTGTTGTTAAAACGAAGAAGGAGATAGAGAGATTCTGCTCTGCATAGGAGAGAGATCAAAACCTGAAGGTTTGAGGTGACGCTGAGGGAACTTAATGCGAGGAATCCTCTTCAATCCATGTACGACGTTCATCTCTTCTCTCCCTTCTCGTTCGTTCGTTCGTTCGTGTGTTGCCCAATGGAGAATGTTGACGGCGACTTTGGAAATCTTCGTTCTTCTTCGAACCTTCTTCGGCTTTAGTTTTCAGTTTTCTACAAGCGTGGGCCATTATGATGTAGTTAAGCCCATTTAAGTTATACAGCCCATTTAATTAGCCCTTTCGATGTTTTCTATTTTCCGGTATTCTCCGGTTTTGCGATTGCAGTACCAAGGGAAATCGATCCCGGTTCGCCCAATGTTTTGTGTAAGGTTCCTACTCCTCTCGACTCTTGTGTAGGCCAGTGGTCTAATTAAGTGACACTGCATTGGTTTATCTCAGTCACCGGAATTCGAATATGTTCCTTTCTTTGGAGTAAATTGAGGTTTTGTGAATTTTAAAATGACTGAATTTAAATTGCAACAAATATATTTTTTTTTTGTGCACCAACTTTTCATTCAATCTTAAACCAAGTTTGATACAAATGCATTAAGAGCCTGTTTAGCTAGCATGTCAACAGCCGACACAGAGTTTCTAGCGACCCAATGAAACGAGATAGAGGTAAAGGCCGTAGCCAAAGTCTTGATATCCGATAGGATTCCATGCAAATCTGAGATGTGGGAACCTTCCAATATAGCTGTCACCAATATCTTCGAGTCTGTTTCAAAAGAGATTTGTTTGTAATCCAACAAAATCGCTTGCTCCATTGCTGAACGCAAGGCTAAGCCCTCTGCCACGAGGGGTGATTTCACCAATGTGAAAATCTTTGTGTTTGATCTGGATCGATCTTCGTCTGAACCTGAGAATTTCCAAGCTGTTCCTGCCGTTGAGCTTTTTTTTTTCCAGGCAGCATCTGATTGGCATATAATATCAAATCTCGTCTCCATTCTTGGTCCTCTCTTCGCCGTTTCCGGCGGTATGTTCTTCACCTGTGCTGTATTCCACTCCTTAGCATCTATAATAGCCTTTGTGACCACCTCCTGCGATGAGAATATTTTCCCTTGGAAAATCCTATAGTTTCTGGAGATCCACAGTGTCCAGAGTATCCAAGCTGCCAGTGATCCTGCATTTACTCCTGTTGGAGGTAGACACAGGCCTGTGTGAACTGCTTTTCAGCCTTCTATGAAGTGGTTCACGTTGCTCAGCGCTATATTAGCTTTAAACGGTACCAGGCCCCAAACCTCCCTCGCAAACGGACAGGTGAAAAACACATGGGCTATTGTCTCAATCTCTCCACATTTCACACAAGCTGCGCTTGGGATAATATATCGGGTCTCCAAGCGCTCATTGACTGGGAGTCCTCCGTGGACTGCTTTCCAAATAAGGAGTTTTATTTTCGGTGGTATACTCACCTCCCAGATCTTCTTGGTCCATTGGAACTCCACCCGTTCTCTGTTTTCCGTCTCCTCTGCTCTGTTTTCCAGTGCTGCTCGGTATCCCGTCTTCGTTGTGTATTCTCCCGAGCTGTGCTTTAGCCAGATGCGCCTGTCAGGTGCGCCTTCAAGACTCGCTTGGATGCTTAGGATCTTCGGTGTAAGCTCTGGAAGTATTGCATCAATCTTATCCTTGTTCCATACGCAAGAGTTGGGGAAGAAAGAATCTTTCACTCGAGTCTCCATCAGGGATTCTGGTACCGGTCCTATTGGCTTTTCCACACTCGACGTTGAGAGCCAAGCATCTGATCAAATGTTAACTGATTCTCCATTCCCAATTGCCCAGCCAAGCTGGCTTGTAATCAGGTCTCGGCCAATTAGGACGCTTCTCCACCCATGGGAACAGGTGGTCGAGGCTTGGACTTCTAGCATCGAACTATACTTGCAATACTTTCCTTTTAAAATTCTAGCCAGGAGTCCCTCGGGGTTGTTCATTATCCTCCAGCTAAGTTTACCAAGTAGAGCGTCATTGAAGCACTGTATATCACGGAAACCCAGCCCTCCATCTTCCTTTGCCAGAGTCATTTTAGACCATGAGAACCACGACATCTTCCTCTGTTCTTGGTTCGAGTCCCAAAAGAACCGGGTCAAGATTGACTGGATCCGTTTACAGAGGGACACCGGTAGTTTAAAACAGGACATTGAGTGTGTTGGCATCGCAGAGAGGACCGTTTTGAGCATGATCATTTTCTCAGCTGTGGAGAGGCATCGCGTGGACCAGCTGATCGCTTTTTGTGGGATTCTGTCTACTATTGAGGTAAAAAGATCCTTTTTCTTTCGTCCGAAATGCTCGGGTAAACCGAGGTACTTGCCCACGCCTCCTTCCTTTTGGATATCCAGCTCCCGCTTGACTCTGTCTTTGAGGCTTTGTGGAGCTTTCTTTGAAAACGTTATCGCAGACTTCATCTTGTTGATTTTTTGCCCTGACACTTGCTCATAGAGCTGGAGGATCTCAGCCAGCTTAGTAACACTTTGTTGGTTTGTCCGGCAGAAAAACATGGTGTCATCGGCAAAAAGAAGGTGATTGACCCGAGGACACTCCGTAGCTACCCTGATTCCTTGTAGTGTGCCATCAGCTTGGGCTTTTGCACATAGTCCGGATAGTACTTCACTACAAAGGATGAAAATGTATGGGGACAATGGGTCGCCTTGGCGGATTCCCCGCTTCGGATAGACTCTTCCTTGCGCTGTGTCATTCACCAAAAATGAGAGAGAGACTGATGTCACGCACTGCATGATCAAAGCCACCCATTTCCGGTGGAAGCCCAGTCTCGTGAGAACCATCTCAATAAAACTCCATTCTAACCGATCGTATGCCTTACTCATGTCTGTCTTCACGGCCATAGAGCAGTATTTGCTTGCCGATGAAGTTTTCAAAAAGTGGAGTACTTCATGAGTAATGAGGACGTTGTCGGATATGGCTCTGTCCGGGACGAAAGCTGACTGATTTTCTGAGATTAAGGTTGAGAGGATCGGTTGTAGTCTTCGGGTGAGAAGCTTAGAGATTATTTTATAGTAGACGTTGCATAGCGCAATTGGTCTATAATCCGCTACAAACCGAGGACTCTCTCCCTTAGGAATCAGTCTAATATGTGTGTCATTCAGTCCCGCCGGCATGAGTTCTGTCTCAAAGAACTTTCCCACTTCTCTGATTATGTCTTCGCCCACTGTCTTCCAGTTAGCTTGGAAAAATCCTGCGGAAAACCCATCGAGGCCAGGAGCCTTATCCGAGTGGATCGAGAAAGCCGCTAATCTGATCTCCTCCGCTGTTGGGGCCTTCACAAGCTGATCATTCTCCACTTCAGTGATCAGCGGTGAGAGCGCGTCTTGTACTATTTGTTCCCGTTCTGCCTCAATTGAGGTGAAAAGTTCTGTGAAGTAATTCACGATTGTTGTGGTGATCATCTCCACCTTATAGTGCACCACTCCTTCATCATCCTCTAAGACCGTGATGTTATTTCTTGCCTTTCTTCCTTTTGTTGTGGCATGGAAAAAACCCGTGTTGCAGTCTCCTAGGCTGAGCCAAAGCACTCTGCTTCGTTGTCGCCAGAAATCTTCTTCGGCTTTGTAAGCCTCTCTTAGGTCTTGATTGATGATTGCTATTAGCATGGCGTCATCTTCAGCGCTGGTCATGGCTTCTTCCAGCTCGACTTTCCTCTGTTCAATGATAGCTCTACTGGTCTGTTGTTGTTTTCTGTTCCAAGCAACTATTGCACTTCGGATTATAGCTATCTTTCGGCACACAGTTGCATTGCCTGCCAGCTTCCATTGTTTGTCTATCATCTCTTGGACCTCTTGATTATCTTTAAGTCTTCTGTCGAATCTGAAGAGGCCCTTGCCCTTTTTCCTTTTTGTATCAAAGCATGAGATGACTGGTTTGTGATCTGAGCCTAGGAACTCTAGATACTCGCTGTGACCCGAGTAGAATTCTTCAAACCAGCTGCTATTTGCCACCGCTCTGTCAAGCCGACAGTGGACAACATGGTCATACCGCACTCCTCTCCAAGACAAGAAATCACCAGAGTGCTTCAGGTCATACAGGTCCCCTTTCGACATGAAGGATCGAAGATCTACAAAAGATCCTTCGGTCCTCTCTACACCTCCTGCTTTCTCTTGGTCGCAAATTATGTCATTGAAATCTCCCGATAGAAACCAGGCTCCTCCTCTAGCTGCATTAATGTCTAGCAAATCTTTCCACATGCTTCTTCTTTTGACATTATCTGTGTCCGCATAAACAAATGTGGCATAGAAAAATTTTCCTTCATATTGAACTCGTGCATCGATAAAGTTTTTACAAGAGCTTAACACTTCCAGTTCAAAACCCTCCTTCCAAAATATAGCTAACCCCCCTCCTCCTTGATCACTAGGAGATACAAGGTGGTGGTTACAAAAGCCCAACGAGACCAATTTTTGGAGCACAAAGTCGTCGGGATTCTTTGTTTCCGAGAGGAACATAATATTCGGATTTATACATTTCTGTATATCCTTTAGTCTCTGGACCGTCAAGGGGTTCCCCATCCCTTGGACGTTCCAGCATGCTACTTTTAAGGAACTGGAGCTAACGGATTGTGAAAACCCGTCTTCTTTTTTGTAGCCGCCGGTATAAGCTTGATAACCGGGTTACTGCTTCCTGCTTCTGCGAAATTCTGTTTCGCTCTCTTTCCTCTAGCAGTTGCTGCTTCTGCTACCTTGGCTGTGGGCTTTGATTGTCTAGTACTTTGCTTCCTTATTGGTGAAGTCCTGACCGGAGCTACTCTTCTTTTAGTCGAGGTTCTTGTTCCAGCTGTGTTGACTCCCAGAGGTTTTTTGGTAGGAGGTCGTCCCAAACGCTTCTTGGCTGGGATGCGCAGCTGCTCATTTACAACTTCCACCTGTGGTGCCAAGGGACTGGAGGGGCCAAGTCTTTGAGTAACTGGGATTCTGGTTTGGGTCTGCTCCGGTATTGCTCCACCTCTTGCTGTCTTTTGATCTCTCATCAGTTGTCTCGCTATCTGTTCTGCAGATTCGTCAACTTCTCCTCGTTCTTCTGCTCTTCTCAGCCTCTCTTTACGAGCCGCACTTTCAGATGGATCTGCGATCGAGGTATATTGGATCATAACCTCTCTTAACTCTTCCCTAGCTTCCGCCATAATCTCTTCAGGAATTTGATCTTTGGGTTCAGTTGGGTGTTTTTCCTTCTCCCCAGCGTGGCCTATATCAGGCTGTGCTTGATATTCTCTCTTGTGCTCATTAAAGGGGGTGTTTACCTCCTCTCTGCTAGCTCTGCGTGAGGATGAGAGTCTCGAATCATTCCTAGAAAGTTCTCTCTCGTTGCTACGGGAGGATGTTTGTAGTCTACGTCCAGTCTCCACCCATCTTCCCTCTCTCTGCTTCTCACTTTGATGAGGTCTGTTTGGCTGGGCTGTTGAAGATCTTTTCAGGGGCTCTCTATGCCCACCGTTGTCATTATCCCATGCTCTCTGGGGCCTGTAAGATCTGTCAACCATTCTGTCCCTTCCAAAGCTTGGGTGAGGGTTTCTCTGGGAGGTACTTTTATTGTAGTAGCTTGACTGGTCTCTGTTGTTTCTTTGAGATACCGCCCTCATTTCCTCATCATATCTTGCTGCTCTGTGGCTCGCATGCGTTCTCTGAGGTGGTTCTGTCGGGGTGCTTTTTCTCTTATCTTCCTGCCTCATATCTTCCCTTTCCTTATTTGCGATTGGGCAGTCTTTGTCTTCATCGTGGTCCAGCATCAGGCAGCGGCCACAGTGTTTCTCCAGCTTTTCATACACCAGGTTAGCTGTGATTTCTTCTCCACTAGCTAATTCCAAGGTGTAGTGTTTTATCAATGGGAGCAACCCATTAATGTGTGTTCTTACTCGATATGACCCAGGCAGGATTTCACATGTGTCATACTCTCCTAGATCCTTCCCAATGTTTTCCAACAGCTCTTTGCTCCAGAGGTGGAGCGGGACTCCCTGTACCTTTATCCAGAAAGGGATCAGAGAAGGAAAGGTTGGGTCCACCGACGGCTCCCATTTTTGTAAGATAAGCATCCATCTAGCGAAGTGATAAGGTCTATTATCAAGAACTTGTTGTAGATCCTCTTGTGATTCAAATTGGAACTGAAACACTCCTTGTCCTAGATCAGAGCCAATAGGTCGCGCTCTTGTTTTCCAGAGATCTGAGAGGAAAGGGATTAAAGACCAGATACGTTGTAGTCTCGGGTTTGTGGTTCTTCCGATGAGGGTTAGCTCATGTTTCCGAATGAGTTCGGTGGTGTCCACCTCAGGAACCCTAACTCTGCCCGTTCTCTGCGGCTCTGCTTTCTCAAGGGGTCCCTTCCCTTTCTCCTCATAGGTTAGACGTCTCGCCATCTGGGGTCGAGCCGCTTCTTCACTTATTAGTTAAAGGTTCTTCACCCAAAGGGTGTGAAAGTTCTGTAAAATCTACGAAAGTTCACTGTTAAACAAGGATTGTTACGATAACTTAGAAATCCAGTATACAGTTAAGGGAACGAGAAAGCTTTGTACCACCCATCTTCAAACCAAAGCATCGGGGAGCTGTTCTTACCATACCGGCGAGGGAAGACGGACCCTCCGACTAGTCATCGGGGGCTGAACCGCGGGAAGTGGTTTTTCAAAAAGCGGTAATTTTTGAAAAACTTACTACTTTTGGTAAAAACAGGGTGGTTGGGGTAAATCTGGGAGCTGGAAACCGGTTAGCTGAAACTACCTCGAAGAAAGTGCCTGGGAGAGTTTTTAAGAAAGATTTTTAAATTTAAACGTGGTTAAGAATAGTAAAATTAGAAGAGTGTGTGCATAGCCATGTGGGAGTGTTGTGGAGGTGAGAAGACATTTTTGACATTTAGGATTTTAGGGTGATGGGAAGGTGAATTTACCACTTCTTGCTTACTGTGCCCACTAAGACCCTAAACCTCTTCGCGTCAATTGCAACAAATATATAAAAGGTGATATTGGTAAGAACATGCGCAGAATGAATGTGTGATCGGTAAGAACATGCCCAATCGCGTGATCATTCTGCCAATTCACCATTTTATAAGCCTATCAAACATATTCTTTTTTATTGGGCAGAGTTATCAAAGATATTCTTGCCATAGTTTCCATAGATTAAGTTTTGTGTTTGTGAATTTCTAATAATATTAACCATGGTGAATGGCATGTGAGTTCTGCATGTGATTCTGGATTCGAAATGCTCTCACTATACTCTATCGTATAGCCACGTATCTATACGATAGATATGAGTCCATTGTTACAGTCCATTTAAATATTCACATTAAAAATTTATCTGAGTATTGTATCTTTACTTAGAAATTAGTTTCGACTTTTCTATAGGTTTTAGATACCCACAGATTAATAAAAAAAAATTATGCATAATATTATTAGTTTTTATGAGGTCCATGATCACCTTTAATTTGGAATTTGTTTTTGAAAGTTTTGATTCGGAATACAAAAAGAAAAATTATCGAAAACTGCATCACTACCACTAACATTTTTGGTAACTTGGAATAATATTATCAGATTCGTGTTCTTGGGTATATAGTATGATGGTATGATGCTTTCCCCAAGATAGTGAGACATGAGCATATGAGTGTTTGATGGGAAACTTTAAAACCATGACTTGGTCAACCTCTAAAACTTTTGAAGTGGTTGGTCGTCAAACACCAAAAATTGGTAAAGCTTTAAAACGCGTTATCTAAAATTAAACCACCTATGTGTTTATTTTCTTCTACTCTAATATATACAATTCTACGTATAAAATTCCCTATTGTAGTATTGAATGTTATAAAATATACACGAATTTTCTAATATGTTTTGTTATTAATACTTTTAGATGTCGGTCTATTAACTATACCATATAATTTCATACGCGATTATATTTATCAGGACATCGTAATCAGCTACTATTCAGTATTCGATAGTTTACATAAAGAATCTGTGACAAACACATGTGTTCATATTTGTTAGGTTTTGTTAGCTGTGTGTGGATGTTACTGAAATATTACTATATTAGATTAGTATTACTGAGTATTTTTTCTTTCTACTATAGTTAAACTAATTCAAAATGGAGAAATTGACCATTTCATATAGAACTCCCCTAGTGGCACGGCATCATTTTTGTTTGTGGAAATTTTGTATTTTAAAATGTATTAGAACGAATGGTATTTGATGATATTTCTCATAGATAGTGATTGATTGATAACAAGAGAAATGTGACATTATTTACTTAATATCCTTTTCAGGCGCATAAGAGGGGAACCTTTAACGTCATGACTCATGATAAAGCTTTTGACTAGTTAATGATATTACGTTTGCTTCGTTTATCATAATTTCATTAGGCCATGACTCATTTAACTGCTTCCAAACTCATGATCAGACAGGCATGTATATTCATATGATCGTTATAAATAAATTCATAACCACTTATTTTACCCCTCAAATTCAAGTAAACTTAATCTTCTCGTGACAATTTCGACAGTCAACTGAAGTACTGAACTAATGAAGTTATAAATTGTTTTGTATTAATAAGTAAGAGAGGCTTCTTACATTTTTTCTCACAGTAATAAAACAAAACAAACCTGAATAAATTCTAGTACCCCCACGGCAAAGTTACATCTTCCTTTTACACCAAAGCACACGCCATTACGTGTCCTATCAGTCAAATCACAGTCTTGGTCGCCTATATATATTCTCGTCTCTCATTTGGTAAGATGTAGAAAATTAAACTTGCAACTCTACAAAAAAAAACAAGAAGATAACTCAAAAGCTTTCCCTCCTTTTGTATCAACATAGGAAAAAAAAATGATGGATTCATTAGCTAAATGCTTCAACGGACTTCAAGAAAGATACGAGAGCGTTCTAGAAGCAAAATCAATCTTCAAAGACGACTTAACATCGCCTCTGAATGGATCAGAGTGTTCAGTAGAACCCATCAAAAAGTCTCGTTGCTTGCAAAGAGCCAAGAGGATTGACAGATCCCTAAGGTTCGAAGATGAAGATGAAGAGATGGCAAAGCCTCTGAAGCCACGTAAAGTTGTGAGGTTTCAGTTGGAGAAGAATAAGATTTTCGAGCCCAACAAGCCAGTGAGGTATGAGTTCGAACCTGAGGAGAAGCCTCTGGAAGAGAAAGAAGGTTCGAATAAGGTTGAAGGGAAGGAGGAAGTAGTGAGGGTAAAGATCAAGATGACCAAACAGGAAGCTCAGAGACTACTAGCGAAATGTAAAGACGACAACGTTTTGGATTTGGAGCATGTAGTGGACCAGATTGCATACTTTTCGAATCATCAGCTTCAACTCGATGTTGTGGTGGTGGCTTCCAAGTTGTAATGATGAGAGAAAAAGGAAATGGCTGCTGGTTATCGAATAACTTTTAGTTTTTTTTTTTAATTTCAAACTTATTCGTCGAAGTTTTGTAGTTTTAGAGTAATATATATCTATTAAGTCATCGTGTGTATATATCTTGTCACATAGTATATATTATAACAAGGTTTTGGGTTTACTTTTATTGTTGTCACGTAGATAATAGTATCATGATAGTATAATACTGCTGTGTAAAGTAGGAACGAACTGGGGAAGATTTAAATAATCAAATATGAAATTGAAACATATCATCTGAATCTTATACTACCATGATGATGGGTATCAGTACAATTTGAGGCGTAGAGGTTGGTTTTATTGTACTTTTGGATTAAAATCCGCTGGAAAATGCTTAATTAAGACAAAATTTTGGTATAAAAACGACTGTTAATTCAACTTTAATATATTAAGTAATTTATAATTGATCCAGAATGAATTATTTCTCACAGTAAAAAGCTATAATGGATCTAATATAATGTTGTAAGGTTAATCAAATATATGCGAAACTTAATTAATAAACATTCACTT
Source organism: Brassica napus (assembly GCF_020379485.1). Lineage (NCBI taxonomy): Eukaryota > Viridiplantae > Streptophyta > Magnoliopsida > Brassicales > Brassicaceae > Brassica > Brassica napus. The sequence continues at coordinate 7,723,169 of NC_063434.1, read as the reverse complement.
TAAAAGTATATAGTAATTTTTAAAAATATATATTCTTCATCTACTTTTTGTTTTCCATATGTCCAACGAGGCACATAGATCTGTCCTCATTTTTACTTTTGCACATAGATCTGTCCTCTTTTTTTTTGCACATAGATCTGTCCTCATTGATAGCAGTTTGCACTTTGCACTTTGCCGAAGTAGATAGAATTTTGATGGTATTAGTTTTAAAGACGTACGTATTAGTCAACTTTCATAACAGTTATGCGGTGTTCGTTGTAGGGCAGGTCACGAAGAAACGCCAAAGTGTAGCATTGAATAAACAAGACAATCAACTACCATCACTATTTAGTATTTGATGCTAAATCATACCTTAATGTTAACAAATTAATTAGGTTGATAGACTTATTTGATGCATAAACCACGTCGAATTACGTTATCAATACGTCTTCATGACGTACGTTGAGGGACAAAGTCTTGACTACATTGGTCAAGGGTGTAAGTTTGATGAAAACACATTGCCATTATATAAAAGACAAAGCAACACAAGTTTATTTATGTTGTAACACTTGACACATTGAACGTTATACATGAAAGACGAAAATAAAATACATAGTTTCGTACTTTTTTCTTTGGGATTTCTCTGTGGTAAAATAAGCGTCTGCCAGTTTCAAAACACCGAAGATATATCTCACTTTGAGAACAAAACATTTCTCAAGTGAAAAAAAAAATCCATCGGGAAAAGGAAGGAAAAACAGGCAAAAACAAATTCTCCCACAAAAAAATCCCATCTTAAACAAATTAAAAAACTTAATGATCTAAATAAAAGGATTAAGAAAAGTAATTACGCAAGTGTTTCTTCAGGCCATTCAATGATTCTGTCCAATGAAGGCCTCCATTTTCGACATCTCCGGCGAGACTCCTCCTCTTCCTCAGCAGCCTTTGCTGCAGCCTCTCCAGCAAACCTCTCCGCCTCTAGTTCCCTGAGAAAGTCGCCGAAGGAAGCTAAAGTTGTTTCTCCTTTGCCTTGGACGTCACCACCGGCGTTTAACTGGAAGAGAATGAGTTTCTCTAACTCATCTCTCCTTAGAACAATCTTCACCTTCCTATCTTTTCTGTTGTAATCTTTCTTCACTTCTTTTTCTTCTTCTTGAACCATTCTTTTAAGGTTGCTTCCTCCATTCAAACAGTTTCCCATTTTTATAAAATATAAAAGCAAATTTAGAAACAAAAAGGAAAATGATATTTTTGGGAAATGCCCACAAAAAAATTGTAGAAGAAAAAAGAAAACTTGGGAAATTCCCAAGAAAAAAAAATCTTTGTTCTTCTCTTTTTCTTCTGTGTGATCTGATGATTGTTGGAGACTTGCAGAGATCAATGTGTGCTATGGTTTATATACAATGTTGAGCTTCGTCTGTTTAATGATAGATGGATGACTCAAAGTAAAGATGCTGATCTGTTGGATTTATATTTTTAAAATGTACATTATCGTTCCTCTTTTATTGATAATAAATTCAACCAACAAAAAATTGTTATTCGGTTATGAAGATGCTTAGTTTGTTATAGTTTAATTGAACGACAACAACAAAAATGGGACTGAGAGATATAGCTCAAAGCTAAACAAACCTAAACTTAATAGTTCAATATCACTAACGACAACTGCGGATAGCTGGACTAGTTTAGCTTACATTCATCTAAATTTGCTATGAATATGCAACAAACACATTTTAAATTATCAATCAGACTAGACTATAATTCAATTCATTTACAAGATATAAATTATAATACCACCGTGGTCCGTGGATATGGTAGTCTAGTAGTTTAAGCATGAAGACTGGTTTTGTTGAACTCATAGTATAAAATCAGATGAAATGTTTTACACCATGTTAGTATTAGCGCATGCTGGTCTAGTTAAGAGGGAAATTTAAGTCCAAGGTTCTGTTTCCTTCTAGTTAAAGAAAACATAGTTTACGTTGTTATATCTTTGTCGTATAATCTTAAAATTGTTTGGAATAGCTCTTTTAACGAGGAAGAACATCTCCACCAGCAAAAAACAAGTATACAGAAACGAAGTTAATTAATAAATAAACCCTAAAAATTCAATGCAATGCGAGTACGTCTGGATATATATGCTGCATGCGTCTAAAGTATTATTTCGATGACAGATTTACACGTATGAATATTGTAAAAGACACAAAAACGCAATATCACGTTCTCTCCGGTTAGGTGGTACCTTTAAACCAAACCAAAACCGTGTTAAAACCTGGCAATGCACATTTATACCAACCACCAACCTGTCTTGTTTCCTTCCTTTTTTAATAGCCTTTGCTAGATTCAATGGTATAATTTAATTCGAATATAAAACCCATCTACTTACTATTATTAAAAACAAATGTCACATGCTACTAGCTTATCGACACATAACACATTCATCTTCGTTTCCCTTGGAAATTAATCATTAATAGTAATATAGAATCCAATAATTCATAGTATGATCTGTTCCAAACAATGTCAAATCCATTCTTTCCGGATTATAGGGACCGAAAACCAAATAATACAATAACTAACAGAAATCGATTGTTGAAATTCAATCACAACCACTAAAATATAAACGTTTGACAGCATCTCCAAGGGGACTCTATTTTTTTATCTATAATTTACAATAAAATAGAATAACTTTATTATAGAGTTGAATTTGCTCCAATGGTTCACTCTATAATAGAGTTACTCTATAATAGAGTAAAATATATAGTACTCTTGTTTTTTCACTCTATATTTGGAGTAAAAAAATAAGATTACTCTATATTTCACTCTATTATAGAGTAACTCTATTATAGAGTGAACCATTGGAGCAAATCCAACTCTATAATAGTGAAATATAGAAAAAATTATAGAGTACCATTGGAGATGGTCTAAAACACACTCGTAAGTTATACAATGCGCAAATACAGTTGATACCGTTGTCTTATAGCTATATCGTCTGAATATGTACGATGGTGATGTGTTAACCATAATTACTGGCATTTAAAACTTATACGAATAGCGTAAATATGAACACCAAATAATTCAGCATATTTAATTATAGAATATAGTACTTGTAGACGTAAAATGTCATCAGTAAGCGATCTTATCATTATCAAGCGCTACGCGTTGTATAGTTATTGGATTGCATCAATTCTTATCGACGGGCGAAACTTCGTGGAAATTGCATAAAGGACAACAAGTACGTGGCGGTGTCATGGGGTCTGTCGTTTATTCCATTCACTTCCAAGGGGCCACAAATTTACAAAGTTACAACTTTAATTAAATATACTTGTTTTTCTTTTAAAATAACAAAAAGACAAAAACTGACGTGGAAATATTAGCTTTTCGTTTTCTGACTAACAAATTATTATTTGTTTGTGGTCACTCAATAATAATCATTTATCCATAATTATCATAGCTTTTCCTCTTTTCAATCAATTTTTTTCGTTAACATCTAACTCTTTTCTTATATGAGGCTCACATGTAAATTAAATTTGGTCATCCCAAGCCCAACACATAAAGCTTTGTAGTTTAGATGGCCCAGCGTTAAAGACCAGACTTGATTAGTTTAAGGTTTGGTCTTCCATGCCACTAAAACCCAGTATCAGGGTTCAAGAAGTTGAGATAAACTACTTGTTTTATATAAATCCACTTATCCATGGTAAAACCAAATTGACTTGAAAGAGTATCAGTTCCTTTTCTAGTCCTCAATCTTGGATGTTAAAACCATTTGACTAAATGAAAAAGAAGAAGAATAAGGGAAGGCAGGAAGAAGTGAACAGAAGATTTTTGTAATGAAATTTTCTAAATTCATATAAAATAGCTGATAATAAAACTAAATAGAACTAGTAGTTTATATATATAATAATAGTCTGCTGTTACACAAGCTACAAACTCCACACACTGAAAGTACAAAGTTGTTTGCATAACTTGGGAGCTAAAGACCGTCAAGAGATTAGAGTAACCTCACTCCTCATTTTAAACCAACATACCTAAAGAAAGTTAACATGCGATATGGAAAGAAACGACTCTAGTACATTCATAACTCGTACCTCCTCTCATCATTGACTACTTAACTCACTCCATTCTTTTGCGTTTATTTTTCAGTTTTGAGAACATCTCCTCAACATCTTCAGACGTTATCGCCCTTGAAGTACCAACAGACTCCTACAAAAACAAAAAAGATCATCAGAGTGTCTTTTCAAAAAAAGCTGTGGATCAGAGAGGGTTCATGGGCGTATCAGAGTTCTTATAAATGTATACCAGTAAACTCCTGAACCCTTCTTTGAAGTCTTTGATGCCGTGAGAGAGCTCAACTTTAGTTACATGGTCGAGATTGTTAAAATGATCAAGTGCTTCGCCTTCCTGTTTCTCCAGTTTCTCTGTTCTCTTCTCCTTCGCCTTATTCTCGTATTCAGCAATCGTGTCCTCTGCATCAAGTAAATAGCTAACCTTTCTCTCACTGTACATCTCTAGGCACTTCTCGCATTTGCATAGCATGTTCCTCCAGTTTTTGGTTACAAACAGCGGTTTCTTCTCAAACTCAGTACACGAGGCTAGACCCGTCGCAATAGCACAACCAGCCGCAGGAAAGGGTTCAGAGTCGGCGAGCTTCTCAGAGCATCCTCTCAAAACAGATTTTTCAGCTTCAGTACTGTTCTCAGGCTGGACAGGCTCAGTAGCTGTGGAGGTTTGGTTTGACTCGGTAGTGTCTGCACAAGCATTGGCTGAACCATTGGAATCCACTTTGGCAGCAACCCACAGTTTCTCGGGATAAAGAGTGAGAAACGAACAAACCGGAGAGCAGTTTTGACAAATGAAATCCTCATAAACCGGCACTCCTTCCTCATCTCTTGGAATCTGTTAAACATTAAATAAAATTTTGAACTAGAAACACCAAAACAAAAGGTCAAACGTAAACTAAGTGTAAGCTCTGATCACAAACCTGGCTACTAACACCGTCCGAAGATTTGAGACTGAGATGCTCCTCGTGAAACCAATCCTCACAGATACAACACTGTATCATCTCCCCATGTTCCTCCCCATTTGGGTCAGGGTAAGGTTTGTCGCAAGAGCAGTACAAGCCTTTGAAGTTATGGTTGTAAGAATTCTCAGAGTTGTCTACATCTTTCCCCGGGAGAAGCTTACACGCTAAAGTTCCAAACTTAGAGTTCCCACAGTCACATCGGAAATTTCTCTTAGTCCAGAGCTCCAAAAGCTTCATAACCACAACAATATTCAACCATCAGCAAACCAACTAACACATAAGAATCAAATAGACATAATATGTAAATATATATCAACCTCATGACCATCGTGACAAGTTAAGCAACAGGCCGTGCAAACTCCAGCATTCCCTTCTGGAGTACATGTGATGCAAGAGAAAATGGCCTGCCTTTTCATGTAACCCTTTGGGTAAGTACACTCATCTCCCTCATCTCCACCCAACACCAAATCCGCTTCCTTCAGATCAAGAATCACAAAAGGAAGTTAGTGAATGTATAATTAATAAAAAAACAGGACACACAAGATTCTGAAAATGCCAGTGATGAACAAAGATTCTGAAATAATAACATTCAAGGATCAAGAATCACACAAACCAGGTAATAATATCCAAATAACTTGTGATTACAAACAAAACAAACACAAGATTCTGAAAAAAAAAAGCAATGATGAACAAAAAAAAAAATAACCCAGAAGGGAAAGGAAAATGCGAAATTAATAAACTTTTTTAACGATAAGAAATGATGAGTACCAGCTCTTCGGCATCCATGCTTTCGATGTACTCTTCCATCGTTACAGTTGCCTCGGCATCGTCCTCGAAATCACCCGATGCCATTTTCGCAATCGATCACTCTTTCACAATCTCACACCTGAAAACAACACAGATAGAGATGAAATTGGATGTAAGTAGAGGCTATTAGAAAGACTCAACGAGAGAATCCCTAATTTTTTTTCTGGAAATTTTGAAAACCCTAGATTCTTCGCAAAATCATCGATCGATTACTAATAGTGTTCTAGAAGATAGAAATTAGGGTTATTTCATTTTCGCAATACTGATAAGATATGATCGCAGAGTGAGAGCTAGAGAGCTAGAGAGAGAGGGGGAGAGCAAGTTACGGTGTGAAGCTGAGCACAAGGAGGGCTTTTGGGCTAGAACTAAGGATCTAGCCGAGTTGAAAGGTTGTTATATAAACCCAGGGACTTTATCGTCCTTTTCCCGCCAATTATCCACATTTCCATTTTCCCTCCCTCCCTCCATCTTTTTTTTTTTTGTTTTCCATTATTGCTGAATGTTTTTATTTTGTTCAATTCTCTATTCAACTAAATCGTGAAATTCCATTTAACTTTTTGTGGATATTTATTCTTGTTTTGTAGAGAACACTTGAATTGTTGACAAAAAAAAAAGAGAACACTTGAATTTATTAGTTAACAAGAAAAAAAAGAAATGGGTGTGGGTGTGAATTTAGTTCTTAACAATTAGATTTGATTTGATAATATAACTCTTCTTTTGTAACGCTACTATCCACCATAATAATACATTCATAAGAGATAATAGTGGTGGGTGGAAAGGTTGGAAATGCTTTAGATTCGGAATTGCAGGCTATATTAATGGCACTTCAACATTGTTGGATGAAAAGTTATATGAAATTGTTATGGAGAGTGATTGTTTGAAAGCCACTCAGATACTAAAAGATAAGGCTTTGTATTTTTCAGACTATAACTGGATCAAAGACATCATCTGGTGGTCTAGAAGGTTTAAAGATATTCGGTTTTGTTGAGTATCTAGAGAAGCAAATAAGGTGGCTGATAAGCTTGCAAAAACAAGTTCTTCTACGATTTTTTTTTTTTTCATAACTATGTTCTTTTAACAATAACAAATCTTCTTCATGAGATCATGTAAACACGCTCGACTATAATCAATAAAGTATGATGTTATAAAAAAAGGAGAAACTCATATGGACGGCAGCATCTCCGTAATGGGCTTAATATGAAGAGACGTAGCCCATTAAGAGTTTGACTAAGGATTTTGTTGACCATTTGACACCGTATGGTCAGTGAGCAGCAACCAATCAAAATCGGAGTAGGTCTTTAATATTATAAACTCCGATCTTCAAAGCCGCGTGGTCCCTACATCCATTCAACTCTCTCGATTACATATAGCAGAGAGAAAGTTGTGGTTCTAGAGAGAGAAAGCGAGATCATGACGCAGCAGCTAGAGAAATTCATCTTCCAAGTCGAGGAAGGGAGAGAAGGTAGCGATGGAAGACCTTCCGTGGGACCTGTCTACCGCAGTGTCTTCGCCAAGGACGGGTTCCCGGAGCCGATCGAAGGAATGGATAGTTGCTGGGATGTTTTCCGGTGAGATTCTCCCTCCGATCGGTGTTTGTTTCGCACGAGTCTAGTGTTTTCCGGCGAATCGTGGTTGAGATAGTCGTTGACTGTTGACTGATCGTGGAAACTGATCTGACTTCGACTTTTTTTCTTCTTCTTTTGAAATATTCTCAAGTAGTAAGAACGAACCATAGAGTTTTAGTTGCTAGATACTGTTGAAATGGCCTAGGATTACTAGATCTATTGTTTAGTATTGCACTCGCTCCCTCGTCGTGGTCGATCTCTAATCGATGGAAATTGATTTTTTTTTCCTTTTGATTTAGACTTGCATGCATTTGATTTGGTTTACATCTTCCTTATTGTTTGCAGCATGTCTGTTGAGAAGTATCCAAACAATCCGATGCTTGGCCGCCGTGAGATTGTAGACGGAAAGGTGTTGTTTACTTTTTTTTTTTTTGTATTTTAAGTTTTTTTTTTATAGATGTATTCACTTGTGTGTGTTTTTCATTGTGCTTAGCCGGGGAAGTATGTATGGCAAACGTACCAAGAAGTCTACGACATTGTTATAAAGCTGGGAAACTCTCTCCGAAGTTGTGGAGTTGAGGAGGTTAAGATCCTTATCTCAACCTTTTTCTTTCGATGTGATTTTTTTTTAGTTACTTAAAGATCTCGTGTTTGCTGATTTTGTGGGAGTTTAGCAAGCGAAATGTGGTATCTATGGTGCTAATTCTCCCGAGTGGATCATAAGCATGGAGGTAGTAATTTTGTTGCTGGATCATTATACTATCAATCGATTTTTTTTATTTTTTTTTGTTAGAGGATTGACAGTGTAGTTTTGATGCAGGCATGTAATGCACATGGACTCTATTGTGTCCCTTTGTATGATACACTTGGCGCTGGTGCTGTGGAGTTCATTATTACCCATTCTGAGGTTTCAATTGTCTTTGTGGAGGAGAAGAAGATCTCTGAGGTACTGTAAGATCATATCTTTATTGTTTAGATTTATTATCTATTTGTTTCTCATCACTTCATTTTTCTTTTTTCTTTTTTCTTTTTTTTGACTATTAGTTATTTAAGACATGCCCAAAGGCCACAGAGTACATGAAGAGTGAGTTATTCTTATTTGTGTGGCTTCTCTTTTGGCTTTTAACATTTGTTGCTAATGATCGTTGTGCGTGGTTATAAATACAGCCGTTGTGAGCTTCGGTGGTGTCACACGTGAACAAAAAGAAGCAGCTGAAACTTTTGGGTTGGTCATATATGCTTGGGATGAGTTTTTGAAGCTGGTATGAGACTTGTCGTTTTCTTTTTCTAAAACATACTGATTCTGTTATAATTCTTTCCGGTGGTGAGTGATCTAACAACTATGCTTACCATTTTTAACTTTTCACTGCGAATATTTCTTCCAGGGCGAAGGAAAGCAGTTTGATCTTCCAATCAAGAAGAAGAGTGACATTTGCACGATTATGTATACTAGTGGAACCACTGGTGATCCAAAGGGAGTGATGATATCTAACGAAAGCATTGTTACCCTTATCGCTGGAGTGATCCGTTTACTGAAAAGCGCTAACGAAGCCGTGAGTTTCCTTCTTGCTTTCATGCATTTGTCATGGGTCACAAAGACACTAAATCTTCAATTCTCCTTTGTCAATGGCTCTGGCTTTAATGGATTTTCTTTTTGGCTTTGCAAATCAACAGTTGACTGTGAAAGATGTGTACCTTTCTTACCTTCCTCTCGCCCACATCTTTGACCGAGTTATCGAGGAGTGTTTTATCCAACATGGTGCTGCAATTGGTTTTTGGCGTGGGGTCAGTACAGCAGCTCAAAGCTTCTTATGTAAACAGGTTTTGAAAATTTACTTTAACCTTCTATGGGTTAACTCCACAGGATGTCAAGCTGTTGATAGAAGACCTTGGCGAGCTTAAACCAACTATTTTTTGCGCTGTACCTCGTGTCCTAGATAGAGTTTACTCAGGTAAGATGTTTGAAATGCCTTATGCTCAATTCCTCACTTCATTGAATTGTACTCTTGTATCATTTGTTTATCTCAAACAACTACATTTGTACGACCTAACACTCTTGCATGAAACTATTACAAGCCGTGATGAGATATATCGAATGTAAATACTATAATTAATTCGACAAGAATATTTGTGATACCTTTCAGCCTTTCTTCTTTGGTGGTTGTCTAGTTTCTTATTATTATGTACAACTTAATTTTTCTTCGAGCCGTTACTTGGATTTGATATCATTGATTTACATAGTTTCTTCTCTTTGACAACTTTCCGTGTTTTAATACGTCGACCTATTATATTCAACAGGTCTTCAGCAGAAGCTTGCTGCTGGTGGATTCTTCAAAAAGTTCATGTTTGATTCTGCATTTTCCTTGTAAGTCAGACGTAACTTTGCTTATCTGTTCCACTAATCTTTAAGCTATTAAATCTAACATATTCAAAACATCATCAGTAAATATGGACATATGAAGAAAGGACAGTCTCATGTAGAGGCCTCTCCATTATGTGACAAACTTGTATTCAGCAAGGTAGTAAAGTTTTTTATTAAACTAAACTCATTAGAAAAATATCCGGAGAATCAGTCACTCTTTGTTATGAAACTTTATAGCAAATTTATCCCATTGTTTTCTCACTTAGGTTAAACAAGGGCTCGGAGGCAATGTGAGGATCATTCTATCGGGAGCTGCTCCTCTCGCTAGTCACGTAGAGTCATTTCTAAGAGTGGTGGCTTGCTGTCATGTTCTTCAAGGATACGGTACCCATTCCCAAAATTGAGTGTTACAGTATATTTGATTCCATATTAACAGAGAATGTGATTTGACTGCTTTCCTGTTGTATGATTGTTCTTTTGTAGGTCTAACCGAGAGCTGTGCTGGAACTTTCGTCTCGCTGCCGGATCGACTGGACATGCTCGGGACAGTTGGACCACCAGTGCCAAACGTGGATATACGCCTTGAATCTGTACCCGAAATGGAATATGATGCTCTTGCAAGTACTCCACGTGGTGAAATCTGCATTCGTGGAAAGACCCTTTTCTCTGGATACTACAAACGTGAAGACCTCACAAAAGAGGTTCTTATTGATGGATGGCTGCACACAGGTATTTCTTTTCCTTAACCTCTATTCAAATAATGAAGAAGAAAATCATCATCGAGTTATAAGAAACTATTTATAATATCAATTTTTGTAATCCGGTGACATCAGGTGATGTTGGGGAATGGCAACCAAATGGAAGCATGAAGATAATCGACAGGAAGAAGAATATATTTAAACTCTCACAAGGAGAGTATGTTGCGGTCGAGAACTTGGAAAACATCTATGGTGAAGTACAAGCTGTTGATTCCGTAAGTATAGCTAACGAGTTGTTGTAAGAATATAGAAAATATCTCACTTGGGGTTTGGGAAAGATTCTCATCTGCTAATAATCACACAATCTTTCCATCAAAACTTATTAGGTGTGGGTGTACGGGAACAGCTTTGAATCCTTCCTAATCGCAGTCGCCAATCCAAACCAGCATATCCTTGAGAAATGGGCTGCAGAAAACGGTGTGAGCGGTGACTACAACGCTCTCTGTCAAAACGCAAAGGCAAAGGAATTCATCCTCGGAGAACTTGTGAAAATGGGCAAAGAGAAAAAGGTTATTCTTTCTCTTATATTTTCATCCCAGTTATGGATTCATGACTCTTTGTATCTCCTTTTTTCTAATTTATTGTAAGTTGTTGTGGTTGATATTGCAGATGAAGGGGTTCGAGATCATTAAGGCGGTTCATCTAGACCCAGTGCCGTTTGACATGGAACGCGATCTTCTCACTCCGACTTACAAAAAGAAGAGGCCTCAATTGCTGAAACACTACCAGGTAAACCTATAATGCGATATAAGCGGTATTACAATCTAATGAAGTTAAGTGTTTAACACAAAGTCTCTTGCCCATTTGACAGAGTGTGATCGATGAAATGTACAAGACCACAAATGAGAGCTTAGCTTCCAGAAAGTAAATCCCTCCTCAAATATAACTCTCGGTGTCTTTTGCTTTTTCTTTGGGTCTCTCACTGTGCACGACGAAAGACTTTGTCAGTAGGCTCTTATATCATGTGTAAAATATTTGGATATTACATAGCATCAGATCAGAGCTGCTACACTTCGTCTTCTTTTGCTTTTTCTCTTTTCAAATCTACTTTATCTGTTGAATTACTAAGTTTAAATGTTAATCCTTTCAAACTCTTGAGCTTAAAATATCCCATCTGGTGGTGGGTTTATATGGAGTTAAACCATTGGGTTTGCTGAGTTTTTTTTTACTACGTTTAATTGATTCTCCTTCTCGACGCGCGTCTAAGGCGAATTTTGTAGGGCAGGCAGACAAATTACTTCATCCTCTGATCTGTATCCACGAGTTTTAACATACTTTGAGCTCGCCTTAATCACATCTCTTTCTCTATCAACAACTGTCATCAAAAAGCTTGTTAGTCAAAAGGCACCTATGAAACTCCTGGAAACAGCAGCAGAAGTCCAAAGAGCAATTCACATATAAAAAGTTTCAGTACAACATGAGTGAAGTGCCTGGAGAGAGATCAAGTTGTAATCAGTTACAGGTAAGCCGCCAAATGTAGAAGAGACAAGTTTCTGAGTGAAGCAAGAAGAGAGATTCTAGCTTCCTTAACGACCGTCTGTGACATCCACAGCTTCTCCAGATTTACAAAGAGGTGGTATAATAATAATACCAGCGAATTACCCATTTTCACCGAAGATTCCTATTGGGCCGCTAGTTTACACGATATATGGCCCATTGAGACACGTGCAATTCTTTCCGCTAAACGTTGTCTCTTACGCACAAACTTTCACACACGTTATTCATTGCGCGCTTTATTGCTCATTAAATAAATGTAACTACTAAGGTAAGAAAGACAGACATCTAATCTATTCTGCAAATTTTCTCTCAATCTAAAACTCTCTACTCATCTCTTTCATCGACAATGTGGCGGTTCTCCGTTTTGATTCTCCTCTTCTCACACCTAGCCGTCTCTTCCTCGTCCTTGGGTGATTCGGAGGCAACATGCTCCGGTATAGTCCCGTTACCGAACCGGAACGATAGGATCTCGATAACAGACTTTGGTGGCGTGGGAGACGGCAGGACGGTGAACACGAAGGCGTTTAGGGAGGCTATATATAGGATACAGCACCTGAAGAGGAGAGGAGGCACGCTTCTGTATATACCTCCGGGAGTATTTCTCACGGAGAGCTTCAATCTCACCAGCCATATGACTCTCTTCTTGGCTAAAGGCGCTGTACTTAAAGCTGTTCAGGTAATAAACTCTTATTTCTTGAATTGAGTTCGATAATATAGACACTCAGTACTAGTTTGATCAGCTGCTAGAGAGTATTCCAAAGTTAAGAAGTATTTTTTTTCTTTCCTCTTGACCGCTTGCTTGAATCTGAATTCTCAAATGTAAATAAGTTGATCTTTTCTAATTAAGTTGTTTGTATTGATAATTATTAAAAGAAACAAGAAGATGTGGGGAACCATGCACGTATATTAATTAATAGCTAGTTTGGGATATGGGAGTGGTTTTGGTAGGTCCGAGCATCATGGGACCGTCGGGGCTAAAACGTTATTGTATATATATGCATGTGGGCATAGTAGTGCTTTTATGTCTAGGTTTCAATAGCTGACCCCAGAGGTAGCTGGCAGTTTTTGTCCTGGTCAAAATGTTGGTAATATTGTATACTCTATTAGTGTATACTTGTCATATATTATAAAATAAATCTGAGGGATAAAAGTAAACAAATGTTGGTTAGAGTGTTTTTAACGTTATAGGAGTGTGGACAGTTTTGGTTTTCAACGTCGTCTAGTGGGAGTTTCACATCAACTCCGAGTAGGATGCTGCCATATATGTCAAACCTCGCATTCAGTTTTTATAATTATATTCTCTGCTTGGTTTTGTCTCCAAGTGTGTGAAAACAAGAAAAACTAGTACTTGTCATTGAACTATATCTTAATGTGTGTCAGTCAGTGTGTGTGTCTTATGGCCGATTTTGAGCTTGTGCGTATTCTTTTAGTCACGGCCATTTCGTTTGGCCTGAGACATAATCAGGACAACGCAACTTCAACCCTACTTTATTCTGACTCGGATATTACATATTTATAAAAATAGTGGGTGATCACTAATATAAGTTTAAGAGAATTGCATAATTTGACTCTCAGTGAATTGTTTTGTGACCTTTTGGTATGTGTGTATTAACTTCAGGATACATGGAACTGGCCACTGATTGATCCTTTGCCATCTTATGGAAGAGGGAGGGAATTACCAGGGGCACGTTATATGAGTTTTATTCATGGTGATGGGCTTCGTGATGTAGTCATCACTGGTGAGTTTGTGCCCTCTTATACTTACATTTATATATATATATATAATACACACCTGAATAGTGTAACACTTTTTGACATTACATTGCAAAACTCTATATATCCACAGGAGAAAACGGGACAATAGACGGTCAAGGAGAAGTGTGGTGGAACATGTGGCGCAGTAGAACCCTAAAGTTCACTAGACCGAATCTAATCGAGCTCAAAAACTCTAAGGAGATCATTATCTCCAATGTTGTTTTCCAGAACTCACCCTTCTGGAACATTCATCCTGTGTATTGCAGGTATACTTAGCTACTTTGTACTACCTAGTCTACCTTTCAAATTTCCCAAGCATATACATATTGTATTGACTCTGATCCTCGTTTTTAATCTGCGGCAGTGACGTTGTCATCCATCACGTTACCATCTTAGCTCCACAAGATTCACCCAACACTGATGGAATCGATCCAGGTTTTGTATAACCATAAACTTTCATTTTCAATCAACGATAGACTACTTTGATTAGTTGATGAAACATGTTTTTGTGTGCATAGTAGCTATTCCGTGATATACAATGTGCTCTAGAACATATCCAAATGAAACATTCTCTCTTTGACCCTCAACATTTTTAGAGATTATATACATAGATATATGCTACCAAATTATAATTTTATTAAAATTTTAAATAAATGTCACCTCCAAAATCTTAAGGTGGCCTAATTCACGTTGGTGATTTTACAGTCGAACTTGTAATGAGGAAACTCTTGTCTGAATCATAGATGTTTTCTAAAATTTATTGATAGATTCCAGCTCCAACGTCTGCATAGAAGACTCCTACATCTCAACAGGAGACGACCTTGTTGCAATAAAAAGCGGTTGGGACGAGTACGGAATCGCTTTTGGCCGTCCAAGCTCAAACATAACGATCCGCCGCATCACAGGATCGACCCCTTTCGCAGGTATCGCAATAGGAAGTGAAACATCAGGAGGTATCAAAAACATCGTAGCAGAACACATCAGTCTATCCAACATGGGCGTTGGAGTCAACATCAAGACAAACATTGGTCGTGGAGGATACATCAAAAACATCAGAATCTCCAACGTGTACGTCGAAAACGCTAGGTACGGGATAAAGATCGCGGGAGACACTGGGGATCACCCTGACACGTATTATAACCCAAATGCTCTCCCAGTCGTTAAGGGAATACATATCAATAACGTTTGGGGAGTTAACGTTCGAAACGCTGGATCCATTCAAGGCCTTAAGGATTCACCTTTCACAGGTAAAGTTGTACATGGTTTTTAGCGTTTACCATATCGATCATATCTTTGATTCTTGAATAACGTCAACAAACATAAATTTACAGGGATATGTTTGAGTGAGATTAATATACATGGAAGCTTGAATACGAACCGGACGTGGAAGTGTTCCGATGTTATTGGAACTTCGCTGAAGGTCAGTCCTTGGCCTTGTTCGGAGCTGAGAACTACTGGTGGATCTTATTCGTGTTCTTCCACTTTGTGAAAACTTCTGAGCAAGTTCGTTCCCCCTCGATTCGTTTATTTAAACATAATTAATCACGAATTTGCAGTTCTTCTACATTAATCTATTTATATGTTTGTACTTCTGAAAATTTCAAGTTATAAAATTAAATTATATAACGGATACAGATAAAAATAAATAAAAAAGTTGGATGAGTGATTAAATTTATACTAGATTTTAACTTACTCACGGATGTTTAATTTAACATTTATATAATTTAATTCTTTTTAATACAATTGAAAATATATTTTTTAAATTGCCACTGTTAAATATTTGTTTAATGTATTTTGAACAAAACAATTTATAGCGAATTCGGTAGACAATCTAATTAATTAATTAGATTCGATAACATTTTAAATTTTAAGAATATGATAAAGATTTACAATACATAATATAGTAGAGTGTGATTTGGAAGTATATATATTATTGTTATTAATGTGATAGTTTAATTTTGGGGTTTGTTATGTTAACTTAGTAAGATATACAATTATTTTAGGAATTTGATTTCTTAACAGTTTTGAATATACCACATCTATAGGAAATTTGTTAATACTTGTTTTAATTCTATGTCCAACTTAATCCATAGGAATTATATTAAATCATTTTTTTTG
Source organism: Brassica napus (assembly GCF_020379485.1). Classification (NCBI taxonomy): domain Eukaryota; kingdom Viridiplantae; phylum Streptophyta; class Magnoliopsida; order Brassicales; family Brassicaceae; genus Brassica; species Brassica napus. The sequence continues at coordinate 7,707,317 of NC_063434.1, read as the reverse complement.
TTTGAAAAAAAATTGAATTAATTTACGAAACTTAAACCAAATGTTTTTTAGATTATATCTAATTCATGTTCTATATAATATGGTTTAGTGATGTTCTCATCAATTACATTTAATAATTTTTTTTCTAATTAATTTTTAATGTTAATCCAATTAAATGTTGACACTTGATTTAAAACTTTTGGTTTTTAATATAGATAAACGTTTTTATGCTGTGGTGCAATAAAAGATGGAATCCATTTTATGGTCTTAAAAATGTAAATGCTATTAGTGGGTAACCAAACATTAATGGACTTGTTATTTCTTATTCTAATATGGTGTGAAAGTTTACTAATAATTAGAAAAAGCGTAGAAAATTATCAATGGCATTAGATTGTAAATATTTTAAAAAATAGAGTTAATTTAAATTTGTATTTCTGTTTTAATAGTTTAAATAGATATATAATATGTAGCTCAAAATTTCTTAATATATCTGTAAAATAAGATTTGTAAGTGTATGATGAATAATATACTCCGGAGTTTCTTGTCTATTTGTTTATATTACTAAAGTTGTTGACACGATGTATTGTTAATTGAATTCAGTTTCGATAGTGTATAGACATATAAAATGTTAAAAAAACTATGATTTAACAAATCTTATAGTTACTACTGTTGTTCATTTTCTTTAGTTTACTTCCGTGAAACCTTCTTGGTCAATGATTGAAAATTGGTATTATGTGGAAAAGAAAAACTGAGCCAGTCTCGAATAACTAGAACGCATCTTAATCTTATGTACATTGACTAGATTTATATGATTTGAATATGTCTGGTTGGTAGATTAAGTCAAACTAATTTTGTTTTACATAAGTCAAACTAATTAGAATATATATTACAATACTTTAGTTCATAATTAAAAATTACCATATTGATCAACTTTCCCGGCCCCTATAAATTGGCAGTGAAACGGACCAAAATCAGTCACTCGAAAGATTTGCAATAAGAAAACAGAAATGGAAAGTTCGAGCACAGAACTCTATTATGTATTTTTGAAAAGAGACCCTGAGTATGAGCGTCTTAAAGAAATCCGGTAATAATATAGATATATAACCCGTTATAACTATACATGTTTAGTGGTTTTTTGTGCGTGTACACGTAATTATGCGTAGGTTAACTATGTTCATACAGAGTCGAGACTTAACTTGATAAATTGAATGTTTATGCAGGACAAAGAAAGGTGAAGAAGAGTTGGACAGGTACCTAGAAAAGAGACATGAGGAGATTCTTGAAAGTAACCTTGAGCCTGGCTCTTATAAGAGGACCGTTTCTCTTGTCGTTGTTCACGGTTTTGGTGTTGAGATCACCAAGCACCAGGTAATCGGTAATCCATACATGGCATATGCATACATATCCCATGTATATGAAAGTGGTTTCCTTTGCATTTGTACATATTTGTTCCGTCGATTGTTTATAGTTTGATGTTGTTTATTTTATTGTGTTGTACTATTATTTATCAGGCCGAAGTGCTAAGATCAGCCGATGGGGTTTATACGGTGGAAAAGAACGAAGAAATTAAACTTGTGTCGAGTTAAGAAAGAAGAAAAGAGAAGGAAATGTCATTTCTAAATTCTTTCTAGAAGAATGAATTAATGTTGACAATTATGATAAAAACAATAATGATAGTAATCTCTTAAATATATTATGAAACTTGAGACTTTGAATCATGATAATTGATCGGTGAGAAAAGGTTATATAGTCGTATTAATCGATGCAAATGAAATGTCAATCAAATAGTTACGATCTGCATGGTAGTGGTCAAAGTTTCATTTTCGTACATTCAAGTATTTGCATCTATTTTTTGGGCCAGTTAAAATTAGACATGGGCTTCAATCATAGCCATGCTGATCCGATCCTCACGGGAGCCCACATGAGACTTCATTTTCTTGTCCCACGCACGGTCGCATCAACGTGGAAGACAAGCGTATTACGTTCACTTGATTAGTATAGCCCATAGATTGCATAAGAGGATAATATATATGTACATTAACAAAATATTTCAGAATCATGTTTTCTCATAGAATAAGTATTATATGGATGGAAAGATTAATACTTCAGTTTTGGAGTATAAAAATTGAAGGTTATGCATTGTTAAAAATGTGTAATATATCCAAATTAAATTTGCGATGGCAAAACAGCATTATTATATATTTATTTCAAGTGTGAAAGTGTCGCATTGATTTTTGACTATGCCTAAACGAATCGAAAGCCGCGTGATGTATTTTCTATACATGTTTTTTTTCTGTTATGTTTGGCTTTTTCCTGCTTTATTGCTCTTTTTGAACGAGTCCAGTTCACAAGTTGGCTACTATTTTGTTGGCATAACAATAATTAACTCTCAAGTACACTGTAATAAATTATTTAATTCTTCTAGAAATAAGAATTAAATACTGCTGCCTAGCGTTGAGAGTTGAGACACACCCAAACACACAAAAAGATATTGCTACGTTCAGGGGCGAAGCCACATGATAGGGAAGGGGTGCACAGGCACCCATAATTTTTTTTAAAGTTAGTGTAAATGCTAAGTAATTTTATATGTGCACCCATTAGAATTTATAATTGTGCACCCATTAGAATTTAGATTAAGGGCAAATGAAAAAAAAAAAACTAAATTCCAAAAAATAGATTAGCCCAAAAAAAAGAGAAACTTTTAAAGTCTAATTATAGTTTTCAATTTCTTTTGCTAAAATCATAATCTTGACTAGTAGTAACTATTAACTACTAACGTGACATGCAAAAATCTTTTAAAATATATTTGTATCTCCATCTTTAAAAAATACTTTGATTTGTTTCCATTAGGATCTGTAATTATTCGAACAGTATTTGAATTTTACACAGAAGTTCTAAAGTTTTAAACAATGACTAATTTAACTTTAGATAAATTTTATTTTTTTATCGACGATGAAAAAGTAATTTAGTTATTTGACTACGTATCTTTTAATTTGTAGGTTTTTGGAATTGGTTTTGAATTTACCTTTTACTAGTGTAAGTCATGAAAAAATGTTTTTATGCAATGAAATTAGTGGAAACCACTCTATCCAAATGAATGTGAAATCATTTTAAGTGATTATTTCATTTTGATTTATCAAAAAATTGCTTGAAAATATCAAACGAAGAAGTGATACCTTACTTCAAGCAATGGTTAATGAATGTAAAATGTCTTTCTAATATATTATTTAATATCAATATTTATTACATTTATTTTTATACTATATCATATTTTAATTTTATATTATATTTTTAATAATTATTTAATATTAGTAGTGCACCCAGCATAAAAAATTTCTGGCTTCACCCCTGACTACGTTTGATTGGAAATAAATGCGATAGTTAATGCCGTAAAGTTTAGCAAAGTAGATTTTTACAAGACTACAATGTATACTCTTCCTTTTTGTGGTATACTAGTACGGATTATTATGAAGCAGACGCACTATAAAGTTAGGATGTCAAATTTAAACACTTGTTTTTGTGAGCTGATTCAGTTTTACTCAAATTGGAAGATTTATAGCTGCTTCGTAAACAAAGAAAATCATATTATTTTGTTAGAAATTTACATGCATCAGTTAATAGCAGACTAACTTTTCTTTCAAAAAAAAAAATCAAACTAACTGTAGAATTTAAATCGATATTGTGAATAGATAAGCTGAGTAGAAGAAAATGAGTAGTAGTATTGTCTATTGTCTAGAAGATCAGAACGAATAACGATGATAAATGACGCAAGGAGAGTGACGCCATTAACAGTCATTTCAAGTGTTAAAAGAGTAGGAAAATAATCTCATAGTAATACTTTCCCTTTTCATCTTTATTCTCTTTTGTCCTTTTAACAAAAACAAAATGATATAGAAAATATTCAAATAATAAAATAATTGAAAGCGGAAATCCACGCGGAGAGAGGTTTGAAATGTCGTCGGTCCAATCTCTTGACTCATCCATGTCCCATTGAAATTTTCTACATATCCTTCCTTCAGATTTCTTTTTTCAATTAATAAATATGTTGATGATAGTCGTTAGTCTGTTACGTTTTTCCTACGCTGACAACGTTTCTTCTTAGAGTAAAACGATAACGTCCTGTAAACAATTAATTGTAGTCGACAAAAACTATATTTCGCATAGAACAATAGGACGAACCTATTGAATTTTGATATTGGCGTTTCTATTAGTTAAACTGTAACATAATGTGTTTGGAAAAGAAGTGCATCAAATTTGAACTCCAATGCCAACGACTCCTAGTAGTCCTTTGAAGTCGCATAAATGAGATATTTTATGTGCTTATTCTTCATCATTTTAAGTAAGAAAACAAGTTTGTATTAGGTCATCGCTGTATATCCATTCAAATTAAAATTGGTATAATCTATATTTCCCAACAAAAAAATTATAAACATATATAAGAAATAGTATACTTCCAACTTATAAGTGGTCCACACACATATGAAAATATTTTGATGGCAAATAAAGTTAGAAAGTATCAATCAAAGATATGAATGTTCGAATGGAATATCAATCTGACTATTTGAGATTGGACTTGGTCAGCAAAGACCTTATTATACTCTTATAATGTCACACAATAAAATTACTGTTTTAGTGGAACATATAACAAATGTTAACATATAATCTGGAGCTTATCTTACGCTATATTAACAAAATATCACCAAAAGCGGTTTTGACATATGCTAATATGGGGCTGGAGAATAAACACTTGATTACTCATTTCGTTTTTAATCAACTGTCATTTTATACTATTTTTTTCCTTTTTGAAAACGCCGTTCCATGATTTCAATATGATCTCTCATTTACACGTAACTAAAATGATAAGATTTTTCAAGGTTCAACCTTGTTTTATAAAGGACATTAGAATAGTATTCATGTGAAAATATTTAAATAGGCTTGATCTGAAAGTTGAAAACATAAGTAGTAGGAAACAGGCAGTACTAGTGTAATATGTTTATTTATTACAGTTCTTTTTCAGTTCAAACAAATTCTATGGTTTGCAAAATTTATTCATAAATTTATTCATAAAACATATTTAGAATTTTGTTCATCACTATATATAGGAATATACAAGATAAAGTATTAAAAAATACTGTTCAGTCAAATTTATCCACACCATCTTCTATTCATTTGCTATGATACTTTTACCTAGTAGTATAGTTACATAGAATGTGCACATTTTCTTTTATTGTTGACACTATTGACATCACATATGATATATAGACTATATAGTTAACAACGGTTGTTTGTTGTATACTAATAATAAAGAATCAAACAAAACATATATTGGAAACAAATAAAAGAGAATCTAAATCACATGTACAAAGTCACAGTTTTGAAAGGGTACATTGAAAGCGACAGTTGCTTATCAATTGTTGTCAAATTATTTAGTTAACCACTATACTTAAACAAATGACTTACTTAATTATAAGTTTATAACTATATTAACAAATTGCAAAGTTGAACGGGTCAGCCTTTGACCTTGTAATGCAACCTCATTCACTACCACCACCATCCCACTTAAGGATATGATACACTTTGGCCATATACTTCCTTATACCAAAGACTTTTCTTCACTTTGAAAGTTTTGTCTTTTTTATTTTTTTTTTAAATAAGAAAAATACATTACAAGATTAATTTATATATGGTCCACCACTTGGTCAAAATTTCAAACATTCAAATCCAATGCCTTTATATTCCAAACCAACGCTCATCAGTTTCTCCACAAACATATAACACTTTCATTCTCTCATCATATGATTCCTCAAGTCTCTTCTCATCATAGAATTCAGATAATATAACTTATTATTTTAGAGCCTAATAATAACTTACACACATTATATTTCTTTGTTCGAATAAAAATATACTATTTTGGGAAGCATATATTCTAAATGGAAGGTCAAAAAGCTATGTTAGCTTGGGAGCAAAAGACACTGCAAAGCGAGGTCAGTCTTGGACTAGAGGCGGCGAAGAAGCTTCAGGCACGACTTAGTGAAGCATCGTCGCCGTCATCCTCATCTTCTTATCCGGCGGCTGAGACGAACGAGATTCTCATAGAGCAGATACTCTCTTCATACGACAAAGTTCTTGTCATGCTAAACTGGTCTTCCTCGCCGCCCGTACAGCTTACTCCGGCGACTGTTGCTGTAGTTCCGGTGGTGAACTCCGGCGGAATTCCTGAATCTCCGGCGTCGATTAACGAAAGTCCGAGGAGTGAAGATGGAGGAGGTTCCAGCGAGAGTCATCGCCAAGATCACATGTTCAATTCCAGGAAAAGGTAAATTAAGGATTTACCAAAATGCAAAAATCACAATTCACCAAATTAAATGTTCTATTTCTGAAAAATTAATTTGTATTTTTTTATTTACTACAGGAAGATGTTACCAAAGTGGACAGAGAGAGTGAGAATAAGCCCAGAAAGAGGCTTAGAAGGACCTCAAGATGATGTCTATAGCTGGAGAAAGTACGGTCAGAAAGACATTCTGGGCGCCAAGTTCCCCAGGTAACATCATCATCAATCATCATAACGCATCATCATCATAATCATCATGATGTTAATTTGATTGATTTGATTTGATCTGCAGGAGTTACTACAGATGCACACACCGCAGCACACAGAACTGTTGGGCAACGAAGCAAGTCCAGAGATCGGACAGTGATCCAACCGTTTTCGAACTGACGTACAGAGGGACACACACTTGTCAGCAGGGGACCCCTCCTCCTTCTCATCCTTCACCAGCCTCGCCGGAGAAGCGAAGCACCAGACCTAAACTCACCACCACTACTCAAAAGCCTAACGACATTCTCGAGAGCCTTAAAACCAGCTTAACGGTTCGAACCGAGGGACTCGACGACGCTGACAACGTCTTCTCGTTCCCTAACACGCCGCCGTTTTGTGATTTCAGGACAATCAACGACGAGTTCAGTTCTCCCATCTTCGATGTTGTTGATTGGCTCAATCCAACGGTCGAGATTGACCCGGCCTTTCCCACGTTTTTACAAGAGTCGATCTATTATTAAAAATTAAAATGTAATAGAGAATAAAACCTAGTAATCATTTTATAGAAATCACTTTGAGTTCAGATTCTAACAAAATGCATAAAAAGACACATGTTCAACAGGACTTGAACATTATTTCAATTTCAAAGAGAGATAGATATTCTTCTAACTACTGGTCGTAGCCGCAGCACTCTTCTTGTTGTAATCTTCAAGTTCCTTCTTGTATGCTTCCATCAACTTTGCTGCTTTGTTGTTGTAACTTTGCTTTTCTTCTTCACCCAATTCCTGCAATGTAATTTTACTTAGACGAGAGATATATGTTTATAGCAAATGAGTTATTAAAGGTAGAGTTGTGAATTAACATACCTTCCATTTCACTGAGATTAGAGCGGTGACCGTTGAGTTGCTCGTCCCTGGACGTTCTTCTGTCAAAGCTTTCCTTACGTCTTTGCTGTGGACATAAGTTTTTTTTTTAAACAGTTAGAAATGCATTAAGTTCAGGATACTCTTGAGTCACATTTAGTTTAAGTTGGTACCTGAAGAGGATGAATGAGGAAGCAGGCTTCTTGGGTTTGTTTGGGTCAACGTTTTCGTTCTTCTTCTTCTTGGTCTCTTTCTCCTTCTGCAATATAAATTATCTTGATACCATTAGTCTCTGAGTTGTAAATTCATTTAGGCGAGACAAGGAAAAGTATGAGTGAGTGAATGACCTTGATCAGATTGTCGGTTTTCTCCTTCTTCTTAAGCAGTTGGAGAGCTTCCTGTTTGTGGAGTTTCAAGAGCTCCTCTTCTTCTTTCTTCTGGCTCATGGCCTCTTCTTCCTTCGTCCTCTTGTACTCCTCCATTGCTTGCAGGTATGTCTCCTTGTTCTTCTTTGCCACCTGTTTAATATCACACCTCAAAAATTCATTCACTCTCCAAGTCTTTATATAGCTATGAATGCAAACATATATATATAAGAAACACAAACCTCTTCATAGGGTGCTTTTTCTTTATCCGACAGCTTCTTCCACTCTTCACCGGTCATCTTTGCGACCTATAACCACCGCTCCACAAGTTAAATTCAACATTTAGCAAAAAAAATGGATCTTGAGAGAAAGTACTTGAGATATACCTCTACAACGTTCTTGTTCTCTTCGCGTAAAGCAGCTCTCCTCTCGTTAGCATAAACCAGGAAGGCAGATATGGGATGCTTTGGCTTCAGAGGATCCTTCTCCTTCCTGCAAACCAAACAACATCTCTAATCAGTTCAACCATTTGATGAGCAATTGGTATATTCATCAGTAGGTATATCTCACTTGCTCTTCTTCTTGATGTCCTGTTCACCTTCCTGCACAAACTGGAGATACTGATCAAGCAAATCCATAGCAGTCTTCTGCTTCTGCTCATCATCCAGAAGCTTCATGGCCTCTCTCTCCCGCTTCTCCTTGGCAATCACCTGGAGGTAAGCTTCCTTCTCCACCTTGTACCTCTCCTCGTAAGGCTTCTTCTCTTCCGCACTAAGAGACTTCCACTTAGCGCCAAGAATGTTCGCAGTCTCCTTGAAGTCAGCTTCAGGATTCTGCTTCTTCACTTCATCCCTTTGCTCCTTGCACCACAGTATGTATGATGACGACGGTCTCTTCGTCTCCGGACAATCCTTCTTCTTCTTCTTCTTCTTGTTCACCTTTTCTTGCTCAGCTTGTGTGAGAGATTGACCACAAGCAAACGTCTGAGAGAACAACACAGAACAATCTTGAATCAATGATCATAAATGATCTCAGATCTCAAATGTTCAATCGTATTTTTAGAATCAATGATCATAAATGATCTCAGATCTCAAATGTTCAATCGTATTTGTAGAATCAATCTCTAATCTAATCACAAAACCTAACCGAAGCGAAAACGTAAAGGCTAGATCTAGATCTAGAGGATAGGTATACCATGTTAGGTTTGAACTCCTTCATCTTCTGAAGCTTCTTGAGCTCCGTCTTGAGCTTCTCCTGCTCAGCGTCTCTCGTCACAAGCTCCTCCTCCTTCCTCCTCAGAATCTCGTCCTTCTCCTTAAGCAACTCCTCCGTCTTATCCTTCTCGATCTTCATCTTCTCCATCATCGCCTGCATCTCCATCAGATCTTTCTCGAACGACTTCGCCGATTTCGCCTTGGCGGAGACTGGGGACGGCGGAGTCTCCGTCGTCGCGATCTCGTTCTTCTGCTTCAACGCCTTGCGGCTGTTCCTCGATTTCTTCGTCGGAGCTGGATCTGCGCTGGTGGCCATGTCTCGAGTCGGAGAGAAGGAGGTTTCGGATGTTTGGGGATTGTGGTTTTGGGTGAGAGCCTCTGTAGATATTTTGAGGGCTTATATAAATTAATCTCCCAACGGTTCTTTATTTCGAAATTCAAATTAAAGGTTTTGGCGCCCGATGCTCCTTTATTAAATCTTTTTGAATTTTCATCTTCTTTAGAAGGAATTAAATCTTTTTGAGTTTCAATGTAAGCAAATACGAACGTTTATCATATTTGCTGGGCTTGGGCCGCTTACCCGTGGGCTAGAAACTCATAATAACTATAGATGGGAGAATGGAGTGGTTGACTTTGGTGGATTATTGGGCACATTATCCCAAACTCAAAAACCGAAATAGAAGAACCGAAAAAATCTGAAACAAAATAAGAGCATGATTAACTTCGATCTCTTAATCAAGGTTATTAACTTATGATTTGACACATTTTTTTTTACATTTTTCAGCTAAGAAACAGCTCTTATATCTCTTATTTAAGAGACGACTCTTATATTTTTTATTTAAAAGACGGTTCTTAATTTTTCTTAGTTAAAATCTAATAAAAGTTAAAAACCGTCTCTTAACTGAAACTAAAAATCCTAGTTAAGAGACTGGAGTTAATGATAGTCTAAAAAAATTTGATCAAAATTAACAAAATCAAATGGTTCTTACTTTTCTAAACTGAGAAAAACGGAATCAGGCTGAATCAAATGGGATATCCGAATATATCCAAGATATACTTTATTTATTTAAAATATCTTTTTAATAATTGTATATCTAAAAATATAATTTATAAATAAATAATTTTAAAAAGTCGGGTAGTTCGGTGTTTGGTTTACAACCCGGACCAGATCCAAACCATTTTCTAATTTCGTTCCATTTCTAGTTTTATAAAAAATAGAAAACTTGCCGAACTGATCCGATCCAGAAAATGTTTGTTTCTAAATGGTCCTAAACATCCCAACCCATATAATCCTTACTACAAACCCGGACGCCTAGCGCTATTCATATACTTAAGTGAATCATACCATATCATATACACTTTCCTCAAAACACACTTGTTTCGCATTTGCCGTTCTCTAATTTCTTATGGTTCTGTCTTTTCCGTTACGTTTTTCATTTCGGTTTCGTCTTTGCATAAGAAGCTGGAGAAGTGGAAAAGGATATCAAAGAGTTGATGTTTCAGAGACTCTGCAACACACGGAGAGGGTGAGTGTTTTTCTTTGATATGTTTGATGTTTTCACTAATGGTGGTGTTATATATGTTTAGGCTTATATTGAGATCAGTACTGACGAAGAAGGATGTTAATTTTCTGTGACATTCCGTAGATCAAACGGAAAGAAGCAGAAATATCGTTAATTTCAAGATTAAGAATGAAAACACGACAGTCCCCCATTTATCATATACACATATCATTGCATTGTTTCTGCTTTCTCCAAGACTAAAATGTATATAAGCTCAAACATAATTTCTATGAAAATCTCTCGATAACTGTATATATCGTGTTTTATTCTTTAGGTAAGATAATCAAGACACTTGAATATCAGCTCTTTATTTATATTTAAAAACTTGTAATACTTCTATACTTTTACTACAAGTCTTATTCAAAGGGAAACTTTATTGATGAAAACAGAAACTCGGGGATATTTATAAGATGTTCTTTAAGCTGTGGCTTTATTGTAGGAAAATAATAACGGTGTGGTCTGTGTAAATATTCAAACTCAAATTCGATTGTTTTTTTTGGGTCAAATTGTTGCATATTGCATTACGGTCAGGGAACTGAGAAGAGAAAGTTGAGTTGACATAACCGAAAAATTAGTTGAAAGGTTCGTTCGGTAAATTAAAAGGAAGAAGCGGAGCAAACATGTTAAGTGCATGGGAATAGCACGAGAATGGTACGTGAAATATGAAATTAAAGACATCATTTAATTTCGTTGTTGCCTTGTTGGTCCGTCTTTTAAATGTTAGTATTTATTATTGTGTCTCTGCCACTTTTCATGAAACCATGTCTCACTCACCTTCTACTCCACATGTTTCTTCTTACTATGCATTCTAAAATGTAGACCGTGTTTATCTACAAACATACACATATGTCAAAAGTGTTGATTATATTATTATATCTTGAATGTCGGTGGACCAAGGCTAATTATATGTTTGTATATATTTTTGGTTTTGCTTATGTAGTGGGAAAAAAATGTTAAATCTTTTGTCAAAAAAAAAAAAAATTATGAAAATGTATATTTAAAAACAAAAAATAATACATCTTCTATATATACGCACTATGCAGCATGTAGAAATTTATCTCATTTGAATTTATGATCATATAAAAAAATTATATATATTCTGAACAAGAGTTATGTAGGTCGACTAATTAACAGCAATACAGTGATATATTCTGTTAATTCTAATAAATGAAAATACGTAAACCTAATGACCCATATAATATGTACATAGCATATCTTCCCTAAATGGCTAAATTCAGCTTCGTACGAATACGATCACTATGTATACTTTTGGATAGATGTGTAAATCGATGAAAATGGAGGTGGAAGACAAGTAATGGTAATGAAAGTCAAATTAAAATGAGATACGGAAAATACGTTCCAAATACGGGAAAGCCAACTGAAATTTAGCAGGAATAGGTCAAAATAGCGTTGACAATTTGAGACAGTTTTTGACGAAGACAACCCTGGACCGGCGGCACATATAAAAGAAGAATCCTGGTTTGATCCGGTTCACAAGATTCCCCACATTTGGCGTTGGTTTGGTAGTTACTCTCCGAATCTAAGAATCTAGATGACACTTGGTTTAATATCAACCATTCCAGTATTCCACCAAGCTTTCTTTTTTTTTAAGCAACATACTCCACCAAGCTTATCTAAGGGGACCCAACATGTTTCGCGCCACCAAATGGACGGTCCAGATTCGATGGACCACGAGATTTGAAGCCGTTCATTTTCATATCTAAGACGCGCCATCATAGTGGGTCACATACATGGTCGTTAGTTATAAGTAGGGACCCGTTAGGAACGGCGAGGATTGCTTTCCAAGAAGTTTTTTACCTTTACTTTTTGTATAATGACCAGTTGAAAAGTTTTGAATGCATCATAATCACAAAGCTTTATCATGATATTTCTATAGTTCGTATAATTAGAAAATCGTAGAGAAGATCTCATGAAAGGTACACATTCATCTTTTGGAATAAATCTTACAAGAGCTATGGAATTTTGTGACAACCCAAATCTTTGCATGAGGGGACACCACACACATATACATGTATATCAAAAAAAATTATGTGCTGTATTGTGTGATTGCAAGCATATCCTGGCACATGACCGTCTTCAAGCCTTTTACGAAATTGGGAACGGGCACTGAGAAGTCGTGTGATTTTACTATTTTTATCTTTGAATAACGAAATATTATATATGCAACAACTTCTTAAATAATAAATATGCGGCAGACTATTTGAATACATAGTACTAGAGTGAATTGTCTATTGACAAACTTTGATAAGCTTGATTAACAAAACCATAGTATATATGTACATATATATGTGTGTAATCTAATAATTAAATAAGGTTATGTGAGTTTTCTTCGTCTTCATCACCCCTGGGATACATTTTATATGTAGCTAGAAAATTAAAAAATATATGTAGTAGAATGGAACATTGATGAGTTACATGGGTATGCATGAAAAATCACGTAAATCACATGAACATTTTCGGAAGAGGGGCCTAGCTATTGAATACTTGATAATTTTCGGATCTTCAGATACAATAGTAGATACATTCTAAATTCTCTAATAATCCGTACATATTTGAGTTGTGTGTGTAATAAATATGTGAAGCATTTCGATTCATTTTCTCCTTATAAAATACTATAATATAGTATTATATTACACTAGAAAATCAGCAACTTGCATGGTTAATTCTGAGATTGTCGGAAATACTTAATTTCTTATGAAGTTGTGTTCACATTTTATATATATGATTATTTAAAATAGTGTCTGAGAAGTGTAGCCTCTGAAGCACTCTAACAGGCAGAAGAAAAAAGGATATTTAGCGAAAGCGACACGACTTTGCTCTTTCTCGAGTAGTTGCGGGCCTTGCGGCTCTAGAGCCTACGTGCCAGTTCTTTTTCCTGCACTACTGTATTTCCAGTCTTTTTCTTATTTTCAGATTTTAGTTTAAATTTGCTTTATCAATTACATATGATGTTATTTGTGATTCATCAGATATCTCGATTCAAATTGTTAACCTAGATTATGATTGTACTTATATAGATATAACAGGTTTTAATAGGTCCCCAATCATTTCAAGAAAAAAAAAACTGAATGGGCAGGACCAACATTCGTCTACGTACAACACCCGATCATTGATTCCTAGGAAATTTAGGACCATGAGACGATGACATTAATCAAAAGAACATCCATTGTAATTACATATACCAAGTAACTAAAAATGTAACAAAAACAGCATCAATTACATTAAACAAGCTAATCAGCAGTGCATCGAACAAAGTGAATCCTGATTAATCAACGTCAACATTTCTTCAAGAATTACGCCAGGAGAAGATCCTGGTTCTACAAGCTCCATCAGCTCTTAAATAAGATTATATGGTGGACCAAACGCAGCTGAACAGATATTGACGTAGACTGGTGGTACATGCGTAGACCAAAACCAAACTTGCTAAACTCGTCGAATTTATTTGCAGTTCATGATTAATTTGAAATCGTTGATCAACTCATGACCAGATCGGACAAGACCAAGGCTATCCAACATCCTAATTTCTCAAGATAACAATGTTACGTACAACGCATGAATAGAATAACTATTATGAAGGAGATGGAAAAGAGGTAAATGATGTGAAAATAGGATACACAATTGAAAGAGTAACTCTCGACCAAATTCGACAATGTTGGCTTTTGAAACGTAAATGTTGGCCTTTGCGTTTAGGTTTGTATCAAAATAGATTTCAATATTTATCGAATTTATTTAAATATCAATATATATTTATTTGATCTTTGCTTGCATAACAATACAACCATATGCAAATGAAAATGAAAATGTGTTAAAAGAGTGCGAATGAAGCGTTATAGACAATCAACTACCCCAACTGTTTTATCTCATTTAAACCTCATGAGTTTCTAGGATTTTGATTTTGTGTTGTTGTGAATAAACTGCCAAAACACAGCTTCTATGATGTGCCACATCTTAAATCAACTTAGATTCTGTCTTCCTACTGTATCTAGTCTCTACCTGGCATTTCACAATATTTGTATTTTTGACTCTCCTATATATTCGTTTATAGTATTAGCCTGTAACCGTGTGGAATAGCTAAAATCATTAGCCTTTTATGATTAATTAGCCAGTTTAGAGAACAGAAGGCTTTTCAATTGTTCCCATCACGTGAGTTCACACGTGCCTCACCAACAACTTCAAATCTAAAAGCGAAAATGAAAGAATTTTCAGTCGACCAAAAAATTTAAAAGGTGATAAAGAGAGCCAGAGCACGTGGAGCAAAGAAACTCGACACCAAATACCGTTAACAAACGGACTTATTTAAACTTAAACGTTACTATTTATTTAATAATAAGACCATTAACTACAGCATTAGTACATTTGATTTATACTCTTATATAACGACAAAAAGAGAACAGAAAGCTAAAAGATTTTCAAATAACGAACATACAAAACTTCGCGAGTCCGTTTAGTAACGGCCGGGTAAACTATTTATTTTTATTAAACAGTCAAAAGAGGATCCGACCCGAATAGATCCCCAATATCTTGAAAATGGTCATCCACGTGCCAGTCGGATAACCCGGATCCGAAATCAAACCCGAAGTTCATATCCGTACACGTGTCAGCGAAGAGATCTTCTCCGAATAAGTCGCCGCCGAGGTAGTCGGGAACGACGGAGCTCCGGAAATCGAACAAGTCCTCGTCGGTGAACAACGGCGCCGAGAAATCGGAGAAAGTCTCTGACGCCGTCGTCGTGGAAGGCTCTTCCTTGACGATAACCGCCGCGGTTGGAGTAGAACTGTCGACGGCGAACGGTGATCGGAGAACGGACACCGGAGAGCAGAGGCCGTCGCTGCAAGTGGAGGAGGAAGCGACGTCGTCTTTGATTTTTCTCTTCCTCTTAACCGGCGACGGTGGTGGAGAAGAAGATTTAATCTCCGTCGTCGGGAAGTTAGTGAGGGCGTCGGGGCCACGGAGCTGAATCGCGGCGCTGTCGTAAACCAAGGCGGCTTCCTCCGCCGTGTTGAAAGTTCCGAGCCAGAGGCGTACGCGTCGAAGCGGGTCTCTTATCTCCGCCGCCCATTTTCCCCACGGACGCTGTCTTACTCCCCGGTATTTCTTCTCCGTCGTCTTCGAAACTTCCGGCGGAGAAGGAGTCTCCGACTTGACTACAACCGCTCTCTTCCTTCTCTTCTTGGATTCGATTTGACTGCTACAGCCACTAGCGCCTGTATCGAGAACGACTTCGTTTACGAACTTTTTGATACGACGGCGTTTAGAGGTGAGTCGTTGTTCTTCTTCGTCGCTGGAGGAATCTGTTGCGTCTGGGTCAGCGACAGAGATACGGAGAATCCTTGGTTGGTGGTTGTTGGTTAACTCCGGTACGGTGTTGGTTTTGTGCTCTGCGAATTTGATTTTCGGGAGAACGAGTTGCTTCTCTGTCTCCATTGTTATCTCTCTCTCTCCGTTACTTAGACTGTGACTGTGTGTGTTTATATCGAAGAAAGCATGTGAAAGCAAAAAGGAAAGAGACAAAGAATAAAGATGGATTTTTTTGATAAAGGAAGAAACTTGAGCAACAAGAGAGATAAGAGTGTGATGCTTCTCTGCGCAAAAGTTTTATCAAAGGACGAGTTTTTTTTTTCTTTTTATGGAAAGTCACAAAGCAAAGGCACAGAAAACTGCGAGAGATAAACCTTGTTAATAGAAACAAAGAGAGGAGGGTGGGGGGAAGAAAGCAAAGATTTTCTTGGAAAGTTGAAGAAAGGAGAAAGGGAAGAAAAAAAAGAGCTTTTTGTTATATTCTTATGGAATCAACACAAACCCACCGTTTGGTTATCGAGAGATGAGAGAAGAAATAAAGAGGAAGATGCTCCTTTTCTAGGAAATATTCTTGGAAATTTTTAGTGTGCAGAGTGTTTAGAAAGAGTGACACGAGGAAGAAGATGGGAGATTTAAAAGCGGCAGAGCACATGTAAGTAGATAGAGAAAGAGACTATTTTATAGGATCTTGAAACGGCTGATATAGTGTTTACTCCGGTTCTTTTCTTTTTGTTATTCATTATTTAAAAATTTTGGTATAATTGTAAAATAAAGTTTCTCCAAATAATCGCACAACAAAATCTATAAAAATATTTTTTTGTAGATACTTTTTGGATTTTTAAGGTGTCATACACAGTGCAAAAGAAAGAATGAATGCCTTAAATTTATGCTATATTCCCTCTGTTTTTAAAAGATGCATATTCTAGACTTTTCACATATATTAAGAAAACTCATTAAATATGCATTGTTTTTTGTAAATAACAATTTTCCATAACTTTTAGCCAATAAAAATTCAATAAACACCATTAATTTTTTTGAAACTTACAATTTTTCATAAAATCATACATTGAAAAGGTAAAAAATATATCTTTTTGAAACAAATTTTTTTTCCAGAACATGCATCTTTTAGGAACGGAGGGAGTATGATTTATAACTGTTGGGTTAAATAGCAATGTCAAATGAACAAAAGACATTTGTCAAAACTATACTTGCTAAAAATAAAACGTACATTTAACTGAAAATAGAAACATAGAGGGGAAAATATAATAGCTGACGTGTGTCGTCGACAACAACAAATTAACACTTTGTAACGCAAATACAATCATTTTAGAATTTGGTAAAGCTTTTTTTTTCAAAACGTCTACTTACTGCATTTGGTAAAAATAACGTTGTTTTGACCCAGCAAATTACAAGATATTTATGTTTTATTAAGTAGCCCATTAATTTCATTTTGAATATTCAACCAACAAATGATTAACGTGAGTAAAGAGTTAAAACTGGAAATTTAGTACTATTATTTCAAAAACAAAACAATAATTTTACATCAATATCGGAGCTAAATCAACAGGTAATTAGAAAGAAAATCTAGAATTTAATAATTTAAATAGTTTTGACAATTATCTCCGGCGAAAAGAGGGCGGCAATACCAGCATAAGTCAAATGAATGAGATATCGACACGTGTTTCTATAAAATCTGGTCAATCCAACGGCTGGGACGTGCCTTTGGGAGCTGACAAAGAGAAAAAAACATGTCATAGTATCATCCTAATAAATTAATTGTGGCAATTATATAAATTGATCTCGTAATTAGAGATTCAGGTCACGTGATACCGGAGACACGGCCAGTCCTACTTTTGACCAGAACACTTTAATTACTAACTAATGGCAGGTGATTAAGTCTTTAATCTAAAACCTCCGTACGAAGCTCTCTTCCCGTATTTACCATTACCACAGGGGTGTTTTGGTCATTATCACCGCCCAAGTTGCTTGTAAAAATCGAAAAACCGTTACGGCTAGTTCTTTACTGTTTTAACGTTTACCCAGTCCCTGTTATTACAGCTGGTGGCTAACGTGGCAGACAGCAACCTAGGACGTTGCGCCAAAGAAAAATGTACAGTAAGTTTTGGAATCACTGTATTAGTAGGTTTTAGTTTTTACGAATCATCATGATACTTACCTAAACAATGATGTTTCAATGGTATTGTTATAATTATTATACTCTAGTTATATAAATGTGTAAAAGATATTGGAAGCCCATGCTATATTGCCAAAGAAAGCAGCTAAGTTTTCATTGCAGGGTATGTGAACCATGAACCAGTTTGGTGGTCTTGTCTTTCCCTTTGCTTATTTTATTTGCGTCTGCTATGCTATACAGTTTCTGTCCAACATCTCTGATATACATAATGTCCAATATCATATATGAGTATATGACCGTATGTTCATATACTTTAATTATTTGGCTATTTGAAGTATTTTATATGTTATTTAAAATATGTATAGATTTAAAACGTCATTCAATCATTCATATATAGCGTAATAAAAATAGTTGTACTTTTAATGAACGTGGGTGATTAAAATTCTCAGACCTATATATTTTAAACATTATTTTAAAATGAGTAGAAACGTAAATAGACTACTGTATATCACTAAACCGGTCAAATCTGGGAATCATCCACTAGATGGTCTAGATGGGCAAATCAACTTCAAGCTATGTAATTATTCAGGAACCCCATAAAGGTAAAAGACACTAGTTTGTAATTGTACATGTGATTAGGAGAGGCAAAAGACTATAATAAATTTTCATTTGTCGACAGATCAAATTTCGTTTATGGAAATTATAGTACTAAAATAAATACTTCTTTTTGGGTCAAAACTAAAATAAATACTAGGATGATGAAAATGAGCTGGTCCACATCATTACACAATCATAAGTGTTTGTGTCAACGATAACTCCATAGAAATTCGATATCGCAATGTACAATGTACACATTTTACGTGAAAATCGGAAGTATTTGTTTTTTATACTGGACAAGCAAAAATATAGCGGGAGACCATTTTGGATGAAAAGTTGTCTTACATGATATATTGAAAAACGAACGGCAAACAAAATAAAAAGTTACAAATAACATTCTGTAAACCAAAATTATACGTAAAATAGAACTTTCTATAGTTTAGTTTAAACAATTTGCTACTTTTATTGAATTCAAAAACACAATATAAAAAATCATAAAATGTTACTAGGGAGCAACTGTAAATAAAGGAATGGTTATGTAAAAGGATAACCTATAACAAAAAGAAGAAACAACTCAAGTTTATAAAAACTATTAACTAATGTCAGGTAACTTTATGATGATTTTTTATAATGCACAACTCTATGTTCCAGTTTACCCTGTGTTTGGTTAGAACCAAGTTGGAATAACTTAACAAGATTGAACATAACAAGATGATACAACGGGTTCGTTAAATAAATATGTTCCACATACTTCTCTCGACAACATCACTTTACTTATTTTTCACCATAAGTAGTATAAACGTGTATATATGAAACGGATGATGTTGTTGAGCTGAGTTATAATAGCTTATGGCCTTAAGATCTCTCACCGAATATGAATGAAAGTTAGAATCTGAAGCCAAAGAAAACATAGACCGTACGGACATATTTGTCCAAGAATACACCGATCTGAGAATACAAGAACACTCGTTGGACCGACGATGGCACACTGAGCCCCATTGTGGGAGTGGGAGCCACCTTTCATCTACTCTCTCCGTTAGTCCGCTAACGGCGCCGGTTATCTCTGTTCGAGGCCTTTTCTTCTATTCGGTCCACTTGGTCACTTCCTCCCCTCATGTGACGGCTGACGTCCTATTCTCAGTTTCCTTTTTGTTTTTATTTTTGTTTTCTCCTTAGTTTTTGTTTTTTTAAAGGACCATCTCTAAAATTAAAACCCATGAACTTTGACAGAGGAAAAAATGGGAAACTAGGACTCTCACTTAAAGCACTTCTAGAGTAAAAAAATTAGATAGAAAACTTTTTACTCCTTACTCTACAACTTTGCCAATCAAGTAAAAAAATTATTTAAATCTTTTCTTCTAGTTACTATTCAGATATTCAGATATAATAAAATCTACACACAACTTTACCTTTCGTATATAAGAGTAAACATATTTACTCCAAATTTATTTCTTTCCCGCTTTTATTTTTTTACCTTTTTCGTCTATTTATTTTTTCCCATTTATTCTAAAACATCTGATCACACTCTAGATATAGCAGATAGAAAAGAGAAAACAATAAAAACAATAAACTTTCTTTACTTTTTACTCCTTCTGTTTTTAAAAAGATGTATTCCCTCAGTTTTTTAATATAAGTCGTTTAGAGAAACTTTTTTGTTCCAAATTATATGTCGTTTTCAGTTTTCTATGTAAAATTTATTAATAATTAATATTGTATGGCCAATGGTAATATATCTTTTATTTTTCTATTGGTTGAATTATGGTTAGGTAAATAATTAATGATGTTTTTGTTTAGAAAATATAAGAAATTAATGGTTTTCTTAATATACGTGTATAGTTGTAAAACGACTTATATAAAAAAACGGAGGGAACATATTCTAGACTTTTCACATATATTAAGAAAACTCATTAAATATCCATTGTTTTTTGTGAATAACAATTTTTCATAATTTTTAGCCAATATAAATTCAATAAACACCATTAATTTTTTTTTAAACTTACAATTTTTCATAAAATCATACATTGAAAAAGTAAAAAATGTATCTTTTTGAAACAATTTTTTTTCAGATCATACATCTTTTAGGAACGGATGGAGTATTGTTTACGAGAAACGATTTTATTCCACATAAATGTAGATGAATTTAGCGAGATACATATTTAACTTTTTATTTTTAATTTATTTTCACTCACTTACTTTCAATTCAGCTATATTCTACCAGTCTCATCCTATAATAAGAAATATTTAGTTTTTCGGAAAAAAATGCAAAACAATATCTAAAGAGAATAAAGTCATACTTTGGGACAGAAAAAGTTTCGGTGATCAATGCAAAATAACATGAATAGCAGGGTAGTTTGTGAGTTGTGGTGTTAAGTATTATACTTTTTCAAATTTTTGAAATTAAATCACACTGAAATAATATAGTTTTGATATTAAAATGATTTTATGGGCTGGAGTTGCCCTAAACAAGTGATTGTTGAAATTGTTTTCCACAAATTTAATTAAGAGTTAAAAAAAATATTTAATTAAGCGTTTATGTATTATTGATATGTAAAATATGAAAAGAAATAAAGGTCTCAATAATACCCAGTTATCCTTCTTAAAGGTACGCTGTGTACCTCTGGAAAGTGCGTCAACGACGCTGGTGATGAACATATTAAGGTTAGCTTAACTTGAATTATTCGAGAAAAGGAGCTCACAATCATACGTTTTTGTGTTGTTTAATGAGTTAGGTTATGGCAAAATACATATTTAAAGATTGACTTTTTGAAAAAATCTATTTGGATTGATATTATCTATTCTATTAAAAAGGAATCAGTTTTGATAAATCTACTTATAAAGGTTGTTTGGACCCTTTTCTTTTATTATGTTTTGGTCTAATCCTATTTATTATAACAAACCTTATCGACCGAAAGGACATCAACATTTATTATAACAGCATGTGAGTTTATTTATCGGACATGTAAAGAATATTTTTAGAATATGCCATCGTATGGTCCTGGACAAATCGTTATATTTAATTAAATGAGATTATTATCTTACCGAAAACGCCATCGTATATCTTATATAAGCAATAATATAGCTTTATAATAACTACAGATTAAATCCCTTTCATATATTTGCTTTTATATTTTTATATTTTGATAGTTAATATATATAGATATATATATATATATATATAGTTGTGTGAAACAATCTTTCCAATACCAACAGATATATTTACACTTCATAATTCCTACACTATTAAACAAACAAACATCATTTTTAAAAACATTTCAACAAAATTTCAAAAACGCAGATGCTTGATCACATCAATATAAATCATGATGACTCTAATCTTAAAAAAATTATATGAAGACAAAATAAAAATTAATTTAAACTTTTATTTTTGCCAGAAAAAAATCCGCGCTTTCTAAGGGCGGATCAAAATCTAGTTATTATATAAAAATATATACGGCTTGCAGATACTTAAAACGGACTATCAATATATAGTCTATGCAAGTGTGTCGATCGTATATAGGCAAAATATTAATATTGATATATTCTTAGTCACAGTTTTCTTTCAAAAAAAAATCAATAATCATATCAGGCCACATAGTTATCAAGTTAAAAAAAGTTTCTGCGATTGTAGATCATGTCATCTCTCTGAGAACTCCTACACTTGGATGCTAACGCATTTCGATCCTACTCAAGGCCCGGAAGACGTAGAATTTCGTACTGACTAAATGACTAGTGAGTAGTAAATGTTGACAAAAAAATAAAATGACTAGTGAGTAGTGACTCATTCATGTAAGCTACAGATACGAGCGTCAAACGTTAAATATATGATTTTGTATTGGTGTGTTATCAAAATATGGACGTTATTACCTTATATTTATCTAATCAAATGTTAAGATAAAAACTTATACTAATCTTTTATCGGAATGTGAAATATATATAGGTTAGAGAAGAGACATAATTTTTACATTTTTGTTTTGGTCAAGAGACAAGTTATTTTAAATTGCAAATATTTTAAGTGAAGTGGAGGTGGGGTGGGCGGTGAGCTAGCAAGTGATTGTCACACTTTGTCATGTAGCGAAGACAAATCTCAATAAATATTACCATGTTCAGTTAATAAGCTACTACTAATTAAATGTAATTAGGGAACCCTCAAATTATGGCCGAGTCACGAATTCCTTTCCACACTTCCTCACGACCCTATTGCCGGCCAATTATATATGTACGTCAAGCCCTTTTTGGTTTGTTAAATACAACCATGTTGGGTTTGCAAATGCATTGCATAATAAAATTAGATTGGCTAATCTCACTATTAATTAAATTTATTAGGTTAAACAACGTTTAAAAACCGTGCTTGTCGCGAAACCGTTGTCCGCAATCAAGTTTTCTTATGATAAAAATATCTGAGAACCAGTTCACTGCTATGACTATTAAAGATGTAGACATGGGTCGTAATGGTTCATATAAATAATTGTAAACTTTATATACATGATTTTTTATGTCATTGTTTAATTTGTGGAAAAACTTCGACAAACTACACATATTCCCATGAGATAGTAATGTTATAAGTTTTGTTATTCCCTTATATTCGGTGTCATGAATGCAGAGTTTGAACCGTAACGTTCGGTTCCATATAAAATACTTTATATACTTCATGAGAGAATTCATCAATCTTATAGATTGTATGAATATTGAATTCATTATATACCATTTGCTAGGATGTTGTTTCATTAGAAATGTTGAATACAACTACATTATTTGTAATATGTATAATTATCCATGTGGAAATAAAAATATTTATCCATAAAGAATATTAATACTAGGAAGACAAAAAAAAATTCGTTGGATATAGTGTTTCTTAGATTTCCATAGTACGGCAACAGTAAGAATGATCTACATGTTACAAAAGGTTTTGAGAAACCAAGTAGAATGTAAGATTCATTCTGAAAAAACATAAAATGACAAAAAGAAATACGAAAGGTATACTTTATAACCATTCTAATTTTTTTTGGGAGCAAATATAACCATTCTAATTAAGTTTTTTTTCTCAAAGGAGAGCAGAAGAAAGAACTAAAGTGAATGTACAGTGTATATAGTTCATTTGCCTGACCCCGTATTTTAAGGGACAACAGGCAGCTAAATTTAAATATAAGTTTGGCTACATTAGTCGGGGAAAAAAATCAAAAACTTTTTGGAGCTAGAAAACTCATAGCACAGGGATGATAGACTAAAAAGCTTTTCAGTTTTACCAGGAAACCTGGAACCATTGGTCTGTAATCGTTGTTTTGGAACAGGCATGAAATTGACCTTTTACTATCACTAGTATTTTGTAATTACATATCAACAAATGAAAGTTGTTTATTTATTGCCGAAATTTAAATTCAATAATCAACTCCGTTTGTGTAACTTGTCAACACAAATCCAAATAAAGGTTTGACTCTGACTTGAGAAAAGGCAGAGAGTAACATATGAGTAAGTGGATGTTGACTGTTATGTCTATTCTCATTGTATTTCTTCAAATAAATGGAGGGACGAAAGAAAAATAACCTAAGCAGACAAATAAGCAAATAATAGATTAAAACATCACAAGAATTGAGGAAATAAACAACTGATATACAATTCGAAACTTATATTCAACTAGTTTTCACGTATGTCATTTAAACATTCGGATTCGCCATTCATATCGCATGCTGCGTTGGTCAGCATATAAAGTTCCATGTTCGTTCAAAACAAGTAGCATTCAGTCTAGTAGTCTTCTGTAAGATGTAAGATTACTTAAGTGAGATTATGTTGTCTAATTAACTTTCACCACTGTCCAAAAAAGCTGACATTTTAACAGTGGAGTAAACAAAGAACATGTTGATCCAACGATTTTGTGGGGACGTGGGGATTTATATAAAATTGACATATACATACATACATTTGAAATTTATTTATTTTGTTTTTGCATTCTAAGTTTATAATTTCGCAACTTGGAAAGAAGAAGAGCCCTATTGCAGTATTTGAGCAAAAGACACGTCGTTTTCTGGAATTAGACAAATCATATTCACGTTGTAACTTGCCTTATCTGTCCCCTTCCTATTGTAATCTCTGCCACCTACCTGTTCCTCCTCCAAAACACAATCACGACAAAACAATGTTTCAATTTTGGCTGACTCAGAAAAATGCTATTTCAGCAAAGTAGCAAGTATCGAGATACAAATAATTACTTTGTTATTGGATTTAGAAATAAAATAAAAATAATTAGTCTAAAACCCATTCTAGTGACCATATTAGCCTGGTTTGTTCAGTCATTGCAATCTCCCATTGTGAATTGTGATATTCTAATGCGATTGCAAATCATAATAACTTGTTATTCACAGCTAAAAAAATTAACGAATATATTTTAAATTTCTACGATTCCATGACTAAATTGGAAGATACTAACTCGGAGGTTTTCTTTCATTCATTCCTTAGAACTGGTCTTTGGTTCTCAAAACCGGGTTTGAGGCAATTTCATTCAGTTGTTCGGGTTGTTCTGCATCTCTTGGTGTTCTCGGTGAGTCCTCTTCCTTGGAATTAACACAACTCAGCACCACAATGTCGTTGATTTCTTTGGTGGTGTTGCTCCTTTTCTTTTCTTGTGCAGGTTGCAGAGCTTCTTAGGCAACTGTCCTACCGGCTACCGCTATCCCAGACCGTCTTTGGTTCATTGCTGGTGGAGGTGTTGCCGCGTTGGAGGCGAGTGTATAGTTGGATTCTTCGCATGCACTTCGATTTGTGTCTCTCAACCTTTCTCTCCTCTATTTCATCTTGCCTTCAATAATGCTAATGGTTACAAACTTAAACGAGCTCATCAAGAACTAGATACTCTAGAGATGTCACGGGAAAATTTTGGCATCGAGTAAACGAGGTGAATTTCTCATTTTCGTGGCTACTGTCAAAGGATTGTAGTTGATACTCAAGGATACTAAATTCGGTCTAATGGTACGCACTGAGCATATGAGTCGAGCAAAGTTAGATAGGAAATAGTTGGAAATGTGCAATTTTGTGTAAGTCTGTTTGTAATCAGATCTTTATCCATGTTTTCAGGTTCAATGAATCTACATTATTTTATTTTAAAAAAATGGACGATGCTGCAGTTGGCAAACGAACAACATATAGGGTCCGATTGGTACTTAGGTTTTAGAAGTTTTGTGGTTATGTAAAACCATTAAAACCAAAATTTTGCCAATCACTTGCTGAAGGCTTTAGAAATTTCTAAAGTCTCAAAAGCCACTCTGAAAAAAAAATTTGTTCACATTTTCCTAAACCCACTTTTTAAAGCTTTAAAGACGTGTGCGTAATATTTTTTCCAAGCAAATAAAAAATAACAAGCAAAAATAATTGGAAAACTGATTTGAATTAGGTAGTTAATTTTTTGTTACCAAAAAAGGTCATAACCTACTATTATTATTTAAATTTTAATTTGTTAAAGATTTAAATTCATTATATACATAACTGAATATCATTAATTACTGGTTCAAATCAAAAACAAAATAATCAAATATTATTTTTATAAATTTTAATATTAATCAAATTCAAATAAGAAATAAAATCATTGTTATTTATTTTCTTTTGATAATAAATCAATAAAATATTCTATCACAAAAATCTAGCAACATCTTTGACTAATACATTTAGAGCATGACTGGTTCAAACGCAGCGGTTGCGGTTGCGGCTGCGGACGTTTGCGGATGCGGGTGGTTGCGGATTCTAGTGGTTTTAAGAGATTTGTACGACTGGTTCTGCGGTTAGAAATTGGTACGTTTGCGGGATACTTATGACTGGTTAACTACCAAATGCAGCAGCGGTTAAATAATAAATTAACAATATTTACATTTTATATAATTATAAAAATATCAAAAATCATAATATTATAATAAATATGAAAATTATATTTAGAAAGTTATAGTTTAAAATTTTTAAAATTATAGAAAATATTTTTATTTCAAAATTTTATAATATTAATTAAAATATAATTGATATATTTTAGTATTTTTATAATTCCGTTTTAAAAAATTTATTGAATATTTTTGTTTTTGTATTTATATGGTTTTTAAAAAAAAAAAAAAGAATTATCCTCCCGCAACCGCCCGCAACTGCAAACGCTAGCTGGAACCAGCTTTTGATTTTAAGAGGTTCGGAACGGTTAGAAATGATTTGTAGCGGTTTGTATGATTGTTTCGAAACGTTGTCAACCGCTACCAACCGCAAAAGCTGCATTTGTGGGTGGTAGCGGGGAAACCAGTCAAACTTAGCCAATAATTTATTGTGCGTTATGTTACGATAATATAACTTCCTATTTTTGCTGAACTGAAAAATATAACACTAAAAATATTATAAATACTGTGAAAATTTTGATAAAAAAAACTGCCCACTATAAAAGGTTTAAGTAGGTTTCAATCTTCTGAAGTCAGCATAGTTTTACAATAATGAGTTTGTAAAGCTTTTGATACCAATCATACTTTAAAAATATTTAGACTGATAGCCAGAACATTTAAAATCAAAATCTCTACGGTAAAAATTCTAAATCGTTACCAATAATCAGAAGCAGTCTAGACTCTAGGCTCTAACAAACCGTACCAATAAACCCAATATTTCTAACTCACACAATCTGCACCCGCAGGCCATAGCCACGTAGACCCAATGGGCACTATTTTGGGCTCTAGAGCCCAGTATGTCATACTACGATTTAGAGGCTTTGACGATATATCAAACGAGATGATCGGATGATCACTTCGGCTTCATTCCTCTCATCATCTTCGTCGGGTATGAACTCAGATCCTAAGCCCACTCTCTTCCAGCTCCCCACCCTTGTCTAATAGAATGTGCTCTTTAATTTTGTATGCAATAACAAGGTGCTTGATGAAAACATACAAGATTCATTTTTCTTCTATTTGAAAATTCAAATCTATTTTGCATGAAAACCAAAGAGTGCCCCCCTAAATAGAAATGTGTTTGATAACCGGTTCTAACCGGAGAAGAGAATCAACATGAGTATACAAACTTAATGAAGTTATAAACCAACGATTTCAATTTGCATAGATTCAAATTTCACCCGCCGTGGAAGTCTCGGAGGCTTCGTTTTCGGACTTGGGCTTAGGTTCAGGCCCAAGACTGGCTTGTCGGTTTCCGACACTCTCAATAAGCCTAACCAAATCAGACATCTTAGGTCTCTGGTCCGGTGCTTTGACAACACACGACATTGCAATCTGCAACATCTCAACCATCTCTTCCTCTATGTTCGTATACCTTAAAAGCTCCACGTCGAACACCTCTGCAGTCCATTCCTCTCTCACTACCGAATGTACCCATCGAACCAAATGTATAATCTCATCTCCTGCAAATGTCCATCATTAAACCGAAATCATCCTTAACCGAACATGTATATAATAGTATCATGGTCTTTACCTGCTGTAGTGTGAATGGGAGACTTTCCGGTGAGGAGTTCGAGCAGTACGACGCCGAAGCTGTAAACGTCTGAGAGCTGAGATGACTTCCTTGTGTCGGTTACTTCAGGCGCACGATAACCGGCTTGCCTCGAGATAGGTGGAGCCAAGGCGCTCATCACCGCGGTTAAACCGAGATCAGATACGCAGCCATTACGCTCTGAGTTCAAGAATATGTTTGAAGATTTGATGTTGCCATGGACGAGCTTCCCATTATTCTCTTGGTGGATGCGAGCTATCCCTTTAGCTGCACCAATGGCAATACTCATTCTTGTCTCCCAGTCCAGTGGAACTCTGTTTTCTCCTCTGTTACCTGCACGATTGCAATACTCATTCTTTATTTATCCAACAGCAAACGCTAACGGAAACCGGCTTTTAGTTTTAAGAGAGGCTTGGAGCGATTTGAAGCAGTTTACACAACCACCACTATTAACAGTATATTTAACAATGTAATGAAATAGTTATAAAGATTAATAGCTCTTTATATATATGTTTAATGTTTTCTTTTAAATTATAAGCTATAAATTAACAGTAAATCTAAAAGTTAAAAAATTTAGAGCATAATTTTTTTTTTTTTTTTGAAAATTCCTATTTTTTTTTAGTCTAAGCACTGCACTGTAGCTATGACACATTGTTAGATCATAAATTGAAAACGTACCATGAAGCAAAGAAGCCACACTCCCATTACCGAAGTAATCATAAACCATAAGCTTCTCATCCTTAGAGTAATAATAAGCCTTAAGCTCCACAACATTCTCGTGCTTAATCCCTCCAATAATCTCCATCTGCTGCTCGAAATCGCGTTTCCCAGCCGCAACGTCCTTGAGCCGCTTCACAGCGACAGAGGTCGCATCCTCAAGAACCGCCTTGTACGTCGTCCCAAACGTGCCTTTACCAAGAACCTCCGCAGAAGCTCTCAAAAGATCCTCGAGATCAAACGAGTAGTTACACCCTTCAAAGAAAGACAACCTGTTGTTCACGTCTTCCATCCTCGACACGAACTTCTCAGGAGACATACCACCTTTCTTCTGCAGCTTGGCGTCGGTTACAATCCCATCGCCTTGGCTTAGCTTCATCCTCAAGTAACAAACAGCTAACACAAAGACTAAAACCGCTAGTAGCACAACGGAGACAGCGATGACTATCAACAAGAACACAGTCTTGGTTAGACCCAAGAAGTGAGGTTTAGGTTTCTGACGAGGTTTAAGCTCCTGATGAGCTAAGTCGGGAGGCGGCTGCACGAGAGAGAATCCACCAACGCCTTGATAAGACGAGGTAGGGAACCTCTGAAGCCAACTCGGTATAGGTCCATTGAGATTGTTGTAAGACAAATCAATATGCTGCAAACTAGACACACCGCTCAGATCAGGAATGTCGCCGGAAAGAGAATTATTAGCAAGATTCAACGACTGCACACGCTTAAGACTCGCCAAAGAATCAGGAACCGTTCCGTTGAAGTCATTGTTAGAGAGGTTGACGCTGGTGAGATTCTTCCAGACAGAGAAATCCTCAGGCAACTGACCGGAGAAGTCGTTGTCTTGAAGGTAAAGGAAGGCCAAGTCTTTCAGCTCGGCGAAGTCTCCAGGGAATAGGCCTGAGATGCGGTTGGATCTGAGGCTGAGGACGGTGAGGGAAGAGAGTCTGCTTAAGGTGTTGGGAGGGATCTGACCGTTGAGTCCAACTCCAGGCAATCTAACGGCTGTGATGCGAGATCCGTCTTTGTTGCAGGTGACTCCGGTCCATGCGTTGCAGACGGAAGTGGTCTCGTTC